>NC_136268.1:124336066-124421066 GCF_964187855.1 Myxine glutinosa
AATGAAGCATCCAACATCCCCGAGGCCAAAAAACACAAAATTTGATGCAGTAGCGTTGTTCAAGTTTTTCCGTCATTTTGTCAAAAACGAAAATCCGACGGCGCTCACTTACATGTCCTCACTCATCGGCGGTCTGCCGTCGAACGACAGCTTCTGCAGGTGGGAAAAAATTCACACGTGTGCATTAGGATCACCTACATACGTGCACCAATCAACGCCTCCCTAGCTTCTTCTTTTTTTACGCACGAAAAATAAAGGTCGGATACTTTTTGAACACACTAGGTATATATATATATATATATATATATTTATATATATATATATATATATATATATATATATATATACATAGGTATATATATATATATATATATATATATATACATATATATATATATATATATATATATATATATATATATATACATATATATATGCATATATATATATATATATATATATATATATATATATATAATATATATATATATATATATATATATATATATATATATATATATATATATATATATATATATATATATATATATATATATATATATATATATATATATACTAGCTGAGGTACCCGGCTTCGCCCGGGTTGAATAAGAATAATACAAATATATGATGAAAAGAACATGTATATTTTAGAGCAATATCACAGTACATTTCCTACATGACGTTTTGTCAATTTTCAATTTCTCAAAACCTCTTGGTAAACAACATTTCTGGTTTTCTTACTTGGTGCCAAGACATAAAGATTGCTTGGTTTTCCAACCCTCGAGCAGCCACGTACAGCTGGCCATGGGAAGTACCCGGCATTGCCGGGCGGGGGAAGGGGGGGAGGAGGAAGGGGAGGGGAGGGGAGGGGGGGGGAATGGGGGGGGAGGGGAGGGGAACGGGGGGGAGGGGAGGGGAATGGGGGGGGAGGGGAGGGAGGAGAGGGTGGGGAGGGGAGGAGAGGGTGGGGAGGGGAGAAGAGGGGGGGAGGGGAGAAGAGCGGGGGGGAGGGGAGAAGAAAGAGGGGGGAGGGGAGAGAGAGGAGGGAGGGGAGAGGAGAGGGGAGAAGAGGAGGGAGGGGGAGGAGGGAGGGGGAGGAGGGAGAGGGGAGGGGGGAGGGGAGAGGGAGGGGAGAGGGGAGGGGAGGGGGGAGGGGGGGGGAACGGCTAGCTTGGCAAGCGATGCAGGATTTTTACTTTCTATTTTTACCTCAATGAGGGCTATCTATATAGTCCGTGCTTGGAGCCTTCAAGTTCAACATAAAGTTTTTTTAATGAAAAATAATGCATATGTATAACAATCCACCAATGCAAGTTCAGAAATGAATGCAGATCCTTTACTTTGCGATACAAACGCATTCCCGCCATTTCCACTCACGATCGAGGCCCTCCACAGTGGCCACGCCTCTTCTTCCTCCTACAACTTTGTCTCACTTCTTTCACTCAAAATGTACGAAATTCTGCCACATGAAATTATGTAGAGTCCTCGTCGGGGGGATATAAGGTACATAAGGAAGGCGTTGTAACAGAAGAATCAAAATAAAAGTGGAAGAACATGAGGAAATGGAAGCTATTCTGGACCCACAGCCAAACCCGACAAACCATTGCAATACACCCCGAACGTCTAGCGCCGCCACAAACCACCATGGAATTGCAGGTGGCGCGGTTTTTTAAAACCATTGATATTAAAATAAAACGTAGCCTATAACCACCAGGATTTTATGCTGATTCCGAATCTGTGTCTAAAACTTTTCTCCGATGTGTAGTTCTTGAGTCATAAGCGGACATCCAGACAGACACACATACACACACACACACACACACACACACACACACACACACACACACACACACACACACAGACACTCCTCCTTTATATATAGATATATATATATATATATATATATATATATTGTTACTGATCGCGGTTTAGATGTTATGATGGGCCGAGCGGATGGTCCAACCGCGACCGAACAGTTACTCCCCGATTAGAACCCGACGTTGACCAGATCGCACCACAGATATTCAATCGGGAAACCTCTAAAGCGACCGAAAGAGAAGGAAAAAGAGAAGAAGACAGAGTACGGTGGAAGAACAGATTTATTATACACACACAAGCAAAAAGAAAGAGCGACCAAAATTATTTACAGCAATGGATGGAAGAAGCAGTCACACAGTGCATCGTTAGCTTATTCTATTCAATTTACTTAACCCCAGGACAACGATTAGGACAGACGACGTTCACACTTACACGGGGGATATTGCAGGCAGGTATGGCTTGAGGTGGATTGCTGGAGAGGGAGGCAGGGTCGGAGGCAGCAGCTCTCAATTCCTCGTGTTTTTGGCGGGAAAACCCTCCGTCGCGTATCCGCTGCCGATGCCGTAGACGTCACGCGCTGGCTCGGTCACACCTGCTCCTCTCCTTCTGGTGGAGCCGTCTCCCTCCTTTCAGCGCATCTCTCCAAAGCTGGTTTCCTCTCCGAGTACCTCTCCTCTTTGGCTTGGAGCGTCTCGCATCTCACCGCTCACCGCTCCTCTCGTATGTCACCTCTTCACTCATCTCCCATCTGCCGAAGCAGTCCCTTCCAGTCGCTTTTATCACTCGGGGCGGAATCAAGCCGCCGGCTGCGAGGGCACGCCTACCGGGTCGCTAACCGCGGTGCTGGTTGGCTGTTAGGGCTGTCCGATTCCTCCTTCGATCATGACGACATGCCACGCCTGTGAGTTGGCGGCTCCTACCCCCCCTCTTCTCCGAGATGAGCACATGGGCAATGGCGGCTTGCGGGATTGAACACCACTCGCACCGCTTTTGAAAGGAACTTTGGGAGAGCGGAGATGATTGGGGAAATTGAAAGGGCCTACGCTTATTTCGTTTGATACAATGCAGAGTCAATCTAGTGGGAAACACATATTTAACCTACATGGAATAAGGAAATAAACTATTTAAAAAGATATATCGTGGCCTGTGTGTAAGTTTCATGGAATTAACTAGGAGGCTGGCTGCGACCATTATTTACATTACCAGGGTGTTACACACAACAAAACCATACTTTTCACATTCGTTACACTTCCTCCAAAATTGTTACACTTCTCAAAAACCGTTACACTTCTCAAATTCGTTACACTTCTCAAAACCGTTACACTATATATATATATATATATATATATATATATATATATATGTATATATATATATATATATATAAAAGATATTTCAAGAACAAGAAGAAGACATTTTGGTCACACATATACATACTTACATACATACATACATACATACATAACCATATGTTTGCTCCATTATAATAAGATTATGGAGAAGACAAATTGATAATTTGGTCAAATGGTCAAAGGTCAGCGTCACGTACAATCATCAATTTTCATCAAATTGACCTGATATTTTAAGAATTTGCATTTTAGGTCACTGAATTGCTTCACCAATCAAAATCTCGAAATGAATTGGTTTTTAGATCAAAAGCTCAAAGGTCAAGGTTTCATAAAATCTATTTTTATGAGATTGACTTGAAACTTGAGCAGGGCTTGCATATTGGGTCAGTGAAGTCTATTGCTTTTGTGATCAAAAGGTCAAGGTCACTTAAAATTGTCATTTTTTTATCTGTTTTCATCATGTTTAGCATATAGAAGAAGAGGAAGAAGAAAAAGAAGAAGAAAAATAAAAAGAAGGAAAAGAAGTCTGAATACAAAGCAGATGTGGACAGGCTTTGCATTTAGAGATGCTTTCTAGTTACTCTTTTGCTTGGATACGCCTCTTTGGTTTCAATTATTATCCCATTCCAAATGAGTTTTCAGCACGAGGGATGTGCAGAACACCAGACTGTGAGTTCCCACGTTACGTAATATTGCTTCATGCAATAATCTTTCAGCATGTGCAGTTCATGCACACTTAGTTTTTAGAGGTGACACGAGACAGTCTGTGTAAATTTGAAACGGTCTATGAGACCCCAGCTGGCGGATCATCCACAATTTACATTCAATAAATTGCACACTATTTGCATTCTTTAACAATCTTTTACAATGCCACATCTGTCAGAAAATGAAAGGAGTCAAATCACCTTCAAACAGGGTCTTCCATTATCTATATTGCAAGTCTGTTCACCGTGAGGAGAGGAACTGTTTGTGACCTCAGAGGACGTTATTAAGCCACTGGATCAACAGGAGATATGCTAAGAAGTGGACGTCCCAGGAGAACAACTCCCACTCAAGACCGATACGTTCGCATGACCCATCTACGAGTTTGATATCAAACTGCCCAGGGTACTTCAACAAACTCCCTGGACCTCACAAGATAAGCGTCAGCACCGACTTGAGGAATTTCCATGATGCAGGGATTCAAGTTTGTCATCCTGTTCAGCATCCAAATCTTGCACCGAAACACATCCAAGCATTCTTGCAGTGGTCAAACCAGCACATGCGATGGACACAGAGGCAATGGGAAAGTGTTATGTTTTGTGAATAATTCAGGCTTCTTCTTGAAAGACATGATGGCAGTGCATGGGTATACAGAAATTACAATGAGCAATATATGCCCCATTCTGTGTCCACGAAGTAGCAAATTTGGCACCTGAAAGTATAATGATGTGGGGTGGTATTGCTAAATCCTTTCACACCAACTTGATCCATATTGAGGGCAATCTGATGGCACATCGATACATTATTGGAATCTTACAGCAACATGTGCTGCCTATATTTCAACAACATGGTCCAGAAATCATGTTTATGGACGATAATACTTCTGCTCACAGGGCCATTCAAACAAAAAACGTTCACGTCAATGACAACATAAATGTAATGACACCCTGGATTGACATCTCGTCAGATTTATATCCAACTGACCATCTCTGGAATAAAATTGATCATCTCATTCGAACATTATCAAGACAACTTCAGACTCTCAGTGGACTCCAAAAGGAGCTCATTCTGGTGTTGAATGGCATTCCCCAGGCTCATATTTGCTGCTGGAAGTGGTTGCTTTGCCAATGCAGTGATTGCTGCCGGAAGTGGACATACCTGGTATTGAGATTGATACTTCCATGTTGAATCCTTATGTGAAAACATTCGTCACAACACAAGATTATTTCATGACGTCACAATGAAATAGACGTAATTATTCAGCATTGATCTCTGTCAGAGATTTGCACCTCATCTGTGTCCTATATGATGTCACATAAATCACATCACAACAATCACGTGTTATATGTTTTATGGCAGGAAGTGTATATTTTTTTAATTCTATAAAATCAAATATGACAGGGAAGTTGAAGAAACTGGCATCTTGCCTTTGTCATGGAATTGGTACTATTGCTGGCTGCAGTACATCTTCAATGCAACATCAAGCTGTCATGCTTCTATGTATAACAGCATGCGTTCATGTGGATATATGAACAATGGCGCCTCATACAATGATGCCAGGTGTTGTTCCAAGATGAACAGCCAAATACAAACTCGTTGCATCTTCATCAAGAAAACAGCGCACTTATCCAGTAATACGAGAGAGGATGATATAACAAACGATGGTATTGTTTGATGCATTTGAGAAATTGAAAAACTGGTGGGAAATTGAAAAACTGGGGGACACTTTTCATCACTGACCCACGATTCATTCCACCCACTTCAAGTCATTTGCAACATTAAGGTGCGAGGATCATTGGCTCGTGAAGCCATGCAGGACTCCAGCATGAAAGCTTTCTTTGATAAACAGAGTCTAGGCTCAAGGAAGCCAACAGCGGCGTTGAAGGACAAGATAGACAAACAATGGGATGGGGAATAATGGGGATAGGAAATGTTGTGTGGGGTAGACAAGATGGATACAGACTTCCATACAGACTTCCTGTATTGTTGTTGATTAAAACTATGATTTACTCAACTGTTGATGATTACAAGGTACGCGTACTTTTACCAGCCCGAATGTCTATTTTGTTTTCAGTAGGAATCTTTTAATACACTTACAAACAACCACCTTTAGAGGCCATTTTTCCCCGCAGAGCGGGGGTTGGCCTTTTTCGGGCACCGTGGTCCCCTTTTGGAAGCGATGTTTTATGGCTGGATGCTCTTTTTTTGGGCACCGTGGTCCCCTTTTGGAAGCGATGTTTTATGGCTGGATGCTCTTCCTGCCACCAACCCTGTTGGTCACCTCTTGCAACACACACGGGGAATTACCAGTGAACTGGTACTCAATTTTCCGACCTCGGAAGGATGACAGGCCGAGTCAACCCCTCTGGCGTTAATTCAGCGATCGACCGGGATTCGAACCCAGGATCCTAGGATCCCAAGCCTGCACCCTAACCGCTAAGCCAACACCAAGGTCTCTTTTAATACACTTACGACAGAAAGAAATTATTCCATGCCATCATACTCTTTTCACATTTCACTTTGTGGTACTCGTGTGGGTAACATTTTGCATGTACCTGTTGGCAGCAGGTACAATGAGCCACAATCGTTTCTACAAGATATTTTCTGAATATCTTTACTAACCACCCGTCGTTACTGAATAAGATTCTCCCCACAGTGATCAAATGTGGCAGATCCTTCCTTGTTTGAAAAAAAACATTAAACGCTTACTAAAAGCCCAGGCACAGTGTGAACCTTTTCCACTCCATTTTACGCATAACCGGCACAATTCTGGAACTGTGAGCGAGGTGAAACCCATTGGATGTAATTCCATAAAACTGTCACATTTAATATGCATCCTCATTGAAATATCATGGAAGTGATTTCCCCATGTCAATTAAAATGTCTGTGTTTGTAATATGATATCTTGAAGTGAAAATCTCAGTTGTATTACATCATTGCTACATACCGTAGATGTGCTGAGATATATAATCGAGTTCAGAATTGTCATATTTATACAAAAATGCAGCTATTTGACTCCATTACACCTGTATGTGCAACACCTCATATCGCCAAAGGAAAAAAAGCCTGGTGTTGGCTTTACGGTTAAGATGGCTGCCTTAAGATCTTAGGGTCTTGAGTTTGAGCATCTGGCGTTCCGTTAAATAACGACAAAATGGGGCACTGCATCAGCGGCACCCGTGCTTCCAGCAATGATACGACCAGCAGCCATAGGCTGCATACCAAATAATAATAAGAAAAGCAATGTAAATGATACCACCAACAAAATGCAGCAGATAGAGGGAAGATGTCCCTGTTCTCTACTGTTTTACTTGTGTGCTTCCCTCTCTCTCTCCATCTTGTCTCCCGCTCCCTTTATCATGTGTTTTATGTGTCAGTTTGTTTTTATGTGATTAACGTTAGCTCTTACACGAGCCTCGATCTTGTACACAAATAAATATATATATATATTATGGCCATGGGACAGAGTGGAAGGGCGATCGGAGAGGCAGAGGGTATTCAATCCTAACTGAAAAGTTTCTCCCAGAGTGAACCATGCTATAAATACCTTTGACCTTGGACGAATATTGTGCAGATGGGATAGACGGCTTAAAGTACCAAATACAAGGTGCCATGTTCGGTTCTAAAACTATCAGCTGGGACTCAACAGATGGCAGCTTCAGTCTGATCAGATTTCATTGATAAAAAAATCAATCAAGGGCTATGAAGTTTAAAGGGAATCATGCTACCAAGGGAAGGTTTCTCTTCCTACTCTTGCATTTATATCACTAACTTAATATTTAAACTAAGCTATCATTTTCATCGGTGAAAAATGTCTTTGATTGGTTGGAAAAAAGGAGGCAAATAAAAAAAAAAAACGATTTATCCAAACTACCTGGTAATATTAAGGATTTGGCTGAGAAATAACAACATTGCAAAGAAACAATTTCAATTCAATACACAGATTATCACGAGATCAACATATTACGACTTGAGCAATGAAATATCTGTCAGCATTTATCTTGGATATATTCACTTGGAAGTTAGAACAATTGTGCTATATGTCAGTAAGCTTGTCTGTAAATTCTCCCATTAAATACAAGCTCTATCTGAAGTACTTTTTGTAAATATAAATATGTTTGGACCTATATAAGGTCAAACATATTTATATTTGTTCATCTTTTCTCTCGTCTGTGGAACCAACTTTTTTTGTTGTATACTGAATCGAGGCTCGTGAAAGAGCTAACATTTACTTCACAAACAAATCAACCAGACAAACAAAATATATAAAAAGAGGGAGCGGAAGACAAGAGAAGGGAAAGCACGCAAACACTTGAGGGCACACAACATTTAAGAGCAGGGAGATGTGTGGGAGGGAGAGGGCTTGGGGGGAGGAGGCGTGGGAAGGGGGGGGGGTGGGAGAAGTATAAAACACAAGGACACCAAGGACTTCCAGAACAGAAATTGGTATTTCAAAAAAGTGGAATTGGGGTGAAATTAGCGAGGATAGAAAAGATCAAGGTTTTCGATGGGGGAAGATAAGAGATGGTGGTGAACAGCTGTTTTAAAGACCTGGAAGGTGGAGTGGGATTGAAGAGAGTGAGGGAGCTTGTTCCAGAGGCGGGAGAAAAGAGGAATGAAGGAGTGAAGGTGAGCAGAGAGTCCTGATTTTGGCAGTTTAACCATAAGAGGGTTGCAGGCAGATCTTGTGCGACCTGTAGGAATATTTGCGGGACAGAGCCCAGAGAGAGCTGGGGGGCAAGGCCAGAGAGGAGCGGAAAGACCACCAACCTGCCTGTGGTGAGTGAGTGAGAGGCCCTTGGAGTTAGCTTCATCGCGGGAGATTCCAATGATTCTGAATGCTTTGGTTTCAACAGCGTGAAGACGAGATAGGTGTGAGGCAGGAGCACCAGCCCAGAGGGGAGAGCAGTATTCCATTGAGCTGCGGATGAAAGCCTTGTATGTGGTGAGGAGCTCAGGTGTGCCAAGGAAGGACTTCGCACGACGGAGGATGCCCAGTCGGCGACTGGCTTTGGAGGCCAGATTTGAAATGTGGCTTTCCCAGAAAAGATCATGGCAGATAGTAAGACCCAAAAGCTTGAGTGACAGAACTTCTTGGAGAGATTATTCAGAAAGTGGATGGGCAGGTTGTCCAGTCGGTCTTTTCGGAGAGACATCGTAAGAGTGTGAGATTTGTCAGGATTGAAAGACATGTTCCACTTGTTTGCCCAGTCTGTGATTTTGTCCAGGTCTGCAGAGAGTGAGGAGGCTGCAGACTGCCGATCTGAGGGATGAAGAATGGAGCGACAGAGAGTAGAGTCGTCAGCAAAGAGATAGAGAGGATTTTCAAGAGAGTCAGAGAGATCATTGATGAAGACCAGAAAAAGCACAGGGCCCAGAACACTGCCTTGGGGAACTCCAGCCTGAACAGGAAGAGGAGATGAGAGAAACCCATTCAGGGCCACACGTTGACTACGACTAGAGAGGAAGTCCGCCAGCCATGCGTGGAGATTTCCATGGATACCAACAGAGGAGAGTTTGGTGAGCAGAGCGGGGTGCCAGACCGTATCGAAGGCACGTGATATGTCAAGGGAGACAGCTCTAATTTCCTGTTTGGCATTGAGGACCTCCATCCATTGTTGAGACAGCAGAAGCAGCATGTCCAGAGTAGAGTGACCTGGTCTGAAACCAAATTGATGATCAGAGATCAAGCCATTGGAGAAGAGGAAAGATTTCATATCTGAAGCAATGATGGATTCCATGACTTTGCTGATAATTGGGAGAAGGCTGATTGGTCTGTAGTTGCTGGGATCTGTTTTTGCACCTTTTTTGTGCAAAGCGGTGATGTTGGCAGATTTCCAAGCAGATGGCAGATGACCTTGAGCAAAAGAGAGGGTGAAGAGAACAGAGAGATGGAGTGAAAGAGCGGAAGAACAAGCTTTTAGGACCCGTGGGCTTCCTCGGCCTGTTTAGTCTCATTCTTCCCACCAGGGCTTCAAGACAGCTATGGATCACCACGACCCCAAGTTCACCACAACCCCAAGTTTACCATTACCCCCATCCACGCTCATGATCTGGTCCTGCATGAATACTTGGAGGGCAAAAGAGAGGGTGAAGAGAACAGAGAGACGGAGTGAAAGAGCGGAAGAACAAGATTTTAGGACCCGTGGGCTTCCTCGGCCTGTTTAGTCTCATTCTTCCCACCAGGGCTTCAAGACAGCTATGGATCACCACGACCCCAAGTTCACCACAACCCCAAGTTTACCATTACCCCCATCCACGCTCATGGTCTCTTCTATCCCCAAATGACCCCATTCCCAAGCATTCCCTTTTTCCAGGTTTTTTTTTTTTGTATACTGAGTCTAGGCTCGTAAGAAAGCTAACACATAGAACATATAATAAAGGAAGCGAGAGCCAAAAGGGGGAGAGAGAGGGAAGTACAACAACAGTAGGGGGCAGGGGCATTCGGAGATCTGTGGAAGAAAGAGAGATAGGGTGGGATAAACGGGACAAACAAGATGGCCACTACAGGGGCTTTCAAGAAAGAAAACTGAATTTGAAAGACGTGGGTTTGGGGAGGATTAACGAGGGTAAAAAACATCAACGTCTTGGGTGGGGAAGAGTTGAGATGGTATTGAACAGCTCTTTTGGAAACCTGGAGGGAGGGGTTGGATTGATGAGAGTGTGGAGTTTGTTCCAGCTGTGGGGGAAAAAGAGGAATGAAAGAGTGAAAGTGAGCAGAGAGTCTTGATTTTGGTAGTTTGACCAGAAGAGGGTTGTTGGCAGATCTTGTGGGTCCTGCATGAATACTTGGAGGGCATAGCACAGAGCAGGGGGTGAAAGGCTGGAGAAGGGTCAGTAGAAAGCAGAAAGACCACCAACCTGCCTGTGGTGAGAGTGAAATGCACTCAGAATCGGCTTCATCGTGGGAGATTCCAATGATTCTGAAAGCTCTGGTTTCAACAGCGTGAAGCAGAGCTACATGTGAGGCAGGGGCACCAGCCCAGAGGGAAGAGCAGTATTCAATTGAGCTGCAGATGAAAGCTTTGTAATTGGTGATTAGCTCAGTATTGCCAAGGAAGGACTTCGCACGACGGAGGATGCCACGTTGGACTGGCTTTGGAGGCCAGATTGGGAATATGGCTTTCCCAGGAAAGATCATGGCAGATAGTGAGGCCCAGAAGCTTGAGTGACAGAACTTCTTTGAGAGGATTGTTGAGAAAGTAGATGAGAGGGTTTTCCAGACGGCCTTTTCATCGAGACATGGTGAGAGTGTGAGATTTGTCAGGATTGAAAGACACTAGGGCATGCCCGTACTATATATATATCTAAAAGTATATCCCCCCCCCCCCCTCTATTTACATGAAATGGTTTGGTCCATTCGCAAAGCCAAAGCGAACGGCTTGCGAGTACGGTGACAATCCCCCCCCCCCCCTCTATTTACATGAAATGGTTTGGTCCAAAGCGAACGGCTTGCGAGTACGGTGACAATCCCCCCCCCCCCCTCTATTTACATGAAATGGTTCGGTCCAAAGCGAACGGCTTGCGAGTACGGTGACAATCCCCCCCCCCCCCTCTATTTACATGAAATGGTTTGGTCCAAAGCTAACGGCTTGCGGAGTTTGGTAAAGAAATCGCCATATCGTGCACAAACGCGCAGGAAAGCGAAAGAATCGCAAATTAGTTTTAATTAGTTTTAAAACATAGTTTAACGCCCGAGCGAGTTTAACGCAATCGCAAATCGCATCGCAAAGCGAAAGAATCGCAAATTAGTTTTAATTAGTTTTAAAACATAGTTTAACGCCAACATAGCGCCAACATAGTTTGCCGACGGGAAATAAATGAATACGCTCTCAAATGTGCCGTCCGAGGCAGAGTCTGTTCGCCACGTTCGGCACACGTGATAGCTCGCTGCTCTCTGATTGGTTGAATCGTTTTTTGGACATAGCTCGGTAACTACTTCTCCGATTAATTTAAAACCTTGAAAAGGCACATCCTCGGGTCCCCAGCAATATACCTGGCAAGTTTCAAGTATATCGGACCGGTAGTTGTCGAGAAACAGCGGTCGCATACAGACACACACACACACACAGAGATTGCTGGAATTATAGATAGACTAGGGCATGCCCGTACTATATATATATCTAAAATTATATCCCCCCCCCTCTATTTACATGAAATGGTTTGGTCCATTCGCAAAGCCAAAGCGGACGGCTTGCGAGTACGGTGACAATCCCCCCCCCCCCCCCCTCTATTTACATGAAATGGTTTGGTCCAAAGCGAACGGCTTGCGAGTACGGTGACAATCCCCCCCCCCCTCTATTTACATGAAATGGTTTGGTCCAAAGCGAACGGCTTGCGAGTACGGTGACAATCCCCCCCCCTCTATTTACATGAAATGGTTTGGTCCAAAGCGAACGGCTTGCGGAGTTTGGTAAAGAAATCGCCATAGCTCGGTAACTACTTCTCCGATTAATATGAAACCTTGAAAAGGCACATCCTCGGGTCCCCAGCAATATACCTGGCAAGTTTCAAGTATATCGGACCGGTAGTTGTCGAGAAACAGCGGTCGCATACAGACACACACACACACAGAGATTACTGGAATTATAGATAGATGTTCCACTTTTTTGGCAAATTTTTTATATTGTCCAGGTCTGCAGAGAGTGAAGAGGCTGCTGCCTGCCGATCTGAGGGTTTGGGAAATAGGGCGGCAGAGAGTGGAGTCATCAGTAAAGAGATAGAGAAAATTTTCCAGAGAGTCGGAGAGATCATTCATGAATGAATGAATGAACTAGAACGGGCACTCGGTAGAGCGCATACCTTCGCCGCAGCTACTGTTCTGTACTTGGCATGGGAGTGTAGGGAACAGAACAACAAAAATACGATTTTGACCTTTTCGTGACCTTGACCTTGACCTTTGACCCGATTGCTCCCAAAATCTAATCAAATGTGTCCCGTATAATAACCAATCATCCCACCAAATTTCATGCAATTCGGTTGAATACTTTTTGAGTTATGCGAATAACATACACACACACACACAGACATACAAATAAATACACAGCGATCAAAACATAACCTTCCGCTTTTGCGAAGGTAATGATTGTTTTAAGGCCATTTTCCCCGCTAGAGCAGGGGTTAGCCTTGTGGGCCCCATGACAATCATGGTTCCCTGTTTTAGGCAATGTTTTTTATGGCCGGATGCCCTTCCTGACGCCAAACCTTGGTCATGCTCTTACGATGCGCAGGGATACGGTGTACCTATTCTAAGCCGGGGTACACACCGGGATCATTCATTAATGATCATTAATGAGATCAGAATTGAGATCGGGAGAGATCATTGATGAAGATCAGAAAAAGCACAGGGCCCAGAACTCTACCTTGGGGAACTCCAGCCAGAACAGGAAGGGGGAGATTAGAGAAATCCATTCAGGGCCACACGTTGACTGTGACCAGAAACGAAGTCAGCAAGCCATGCATGGAGGTTTCCATGGATACCATACGAGGAGAGTTTGGTGAGCAGGGCAGGGTGCCAGACCGTATCGAAGGCACGATATATGTCAAGGGAGAGCTCTGATTTCCTGTTTGGTATTGAGGACCTCCATCCATTGTTGCGACAGCAGAAGCAACATGTCCAGAGTAGAGTGACCTGGTCTGAATCCAAATTGATGATCCGAGATCAAGCCATTGGAGAAGAGGAAGGATTTGATGCCAGAAGTGATGATCGTTCCATGACCTAGCTGATTATTGGGAGCATGCTTATTGGTCTGTAATTGCAAGGATCTGTTTTTGCACCTTTCTTGTGTGAAGCGATAATGTTAATATCGCTGATAAGCGTTGATATCGCTTACCAAGCTAGTTTTTCCTTATCAACCCCTGTCCTCTATCCCCCCCCCTCCCCTCTCCCTCTCTTCCTGCTCCTGCTCCCCCCTCCCTCTCCTCTATCCCCTCACCCTCTCCTCTCTCACACTCCCCTCTTCATATTGCCATCAGTGAAGCGACCTTGAATTGCCTGGTGCCTTTGCTCGTACAAAATATTCATTATAATATAACTCACGAAAAAAATAATTATGGCCTGTTAAAAGACAATAGTAGTAGTAGTATTAATAGTAATAGCAGTAGTAGTAGTTGTAGTAGTAGTGGTAGTAGTAGTTGTCGTAGAAATAGTAATAATAATATATATTTTGTTGAACAAAAATTGTTTGCATGTTCTTGACTGTTGTGAGCATATCATTAATAAAATCCTTGTTCGTTGATTAGCACTCAAATATGAACAAGAATCAGATTTTGTTCACGTATGCAGAAGCCCATGGTTGTAGCTTCCCAAAGCAATTTTTGAGTGTGCTGTAACAGAGTGGAGAAAAAACGAATTTTTATCTTCCTCACAGCATGTTATTGGAAAGAGATTGATGAGAAGGAGCGATATTTATTTGTGCACATTCCACAATTCACACTTGCAGCACCTCGGAGGTGATGAATCACAACATAAGTGGCCATCATCATCCCAGTGGAGCACTGTGTTCACAGCAAATTGAGTGATCTTCCACTACAAGGGATTTAAATCTGCCATTTATTTATAAACAAATCAGCAAAGTCAGGTTCAACCTCCAAACATTCATCTTCTAATAATATATCTGTCCTACACTGCATCTGCCACCCGACAGCAGTTTGTTAAATTGCAGCCAATACTGATACAAATAACCCAGCCAAAGCTCATTAAACAACCCAGACAAAGCTCATTAAACACCTTTGTTCAATACTACAATTCACAATACATACAAACAACAACAATAAATACAACTAAAATCAAAATGAAGCTCTTGAGATCTTACAAAAAGAACATATGTGGGGAAAGTGGTTAAATAGGGGGTAAAAAGGAAAATTTAGAATACTGAAGGAAAAGGAGAGGACAAGGAAGAAAAGGGAAACAGATTGGGCATACAGAAGAAAGAAGATTATGTATATAAGAGGGACAAAATCTAGCACCTGGCCCGGATTTCACAAATATCAACAAATAACATCCAGTGCCCCATACTGGATTTTCCAATAGATTCGTTTGTGTGTCAACAAGCAGCAGATTGCTTTGCTTTGTCTTCTCAAGGGAGTGTTCTTGGACCAATCATTGGTGTATGTGTATATCATTGACCTTTTAATCAGTGTAGATGAAACTATTATTTGGCAGACACAATATTACTTCCATAATTCCGTGAACCGGATACGATGCTTCTTGCGTGGTGCATTGTTGTCCTGTATCATATCAAAACGGCAGCCGGTTACGATAACGCAGTTTCTTTCGTGCATTTTGGTACACGTCATCCTCACATTTTATGTGTTATTCCACCAACAATTTGTAATTTTGCAGGTTATCCAGAGATTATTGGTGGTACAATTGAGGAAGAGTATGACTCAATGTGAGGTGGTGATGAGGTGAAAATGGCAGCAGATTCTAGGATCGCAGACTGAAATTGCGATTACTCTCATGTTTCCTCCACCATGATTTTCCATGCAACATGAATGGAGATAACAAATCCAATTTAAAGTGGAACTATTGGGAAAAAAAAGAAAACGAGTGGAAATATCAAGTAAAACGAGCGGATGTAATGAGTAACATGAGTGGAAATAACAACTGGAAATAATGGGAAGCAACAAGCAAAATTCAACTTCCAAATTAGGATGAAAGTGCAGCAAAGTGAGAGCGGGTGTGCAGCATGCATAAAAGTACTGTGAAGAAAGCCAATTGATAATACACACACACGTATGGAAATCTGGATATTGAGCTCGTAACATGCAAGCAATCATGCGACACTTCCCACTTCCCACTGAAGTGCTTCTTGGAGGGGCTTTGTTTAGAGCTCAAGCATTGGCCAATCTGACCGGTCTACGTCACACGTCAATGGATAAGGCGTAAAATTCCCAGCATTTTAAATGGCTACCATTCCCATCTAATGAATGCCGGCATTTTCCACCTTAACAATTAGGACAAATGCCGGGAAATTGGTGTAAAATTGGTGAAAACGAAATGTCAGCAAAATGCCGGCATTGGATTTAGCTAAAATTCCCATCAAGGTGATGCCAGCAGATTGGTGGAAAATGCCATAATTTTGCTGGAAGCTGGAGTGATGTGAATTGGGGGTTAACAGTCTGTGGGGGTTAACAGTCTGTCGAGTCTAAAACCATGTATGTCATTGAGATTTAATGACCGGATGCTGTCTCAAGGTCAGTCTTGCTTACTGAAGGCAGGTCTAGTGGTCTTGCATTATTCTACCAGGTATCTATATAATAATAGCGTAAGGACTCGACTTTGTTATCCCTTTTACGCCGCACCCAGTGACCCGATGCCCAAGGCACTAATGGATTTATGATCTACGAACAGCGCTCTTTGTTTATCACGTACAGCCATACTCGAAAAATCTGAATTAGCCGACGTTGGGGCCCAAAAGCATCCGATTAACTGCCGATACGACGCCATCTTATTGGCGTCTGCTGGGTGAAGGCGAAGCAAGCCGTCCGCTGATTGGACAGTCGAAGGCGACAGCAAGCCGTCCACTGAGTGGACAATCCTGAGCATGCATTTGTGCCGGTGTCGTCGATCGCAGTGTACGCTAACCTCATCAGGTGGGTTTACCATAATTTCTTCCAACCGCGCTCTTTGGTTATCACGTACAGCCATACTCGAAAAATCTGAATTAGTCGACTTTGGGGCCCAAACGCATCCGATTAACTGCCGATACGACGCCATCTTATTGGCGTCTGCTGGGTGAAGGCGAAGCAAGCCATCTGCTGATTGGACAGTCAAAGGCGACAGCAGGCCGTCCACTGAGTGGACAATCCAGAGCATGCATTTGTGCCGGTGTCGTCGATCGCGGTGTACGCTAACCTCATCAGGTGGGTTTACCATAATTTCTTCCATATACTGTGAATTGAGTTTCTCAACAGCATAACACCTTCGGGGATGCCGCCCCACCGTCTAAGCCGCAAACCAGGGGCTATTATAATGCTTCTCAGGAATCTCGATATTCGTCAAGGTCTTTGCAATGGCACTAGACTTCGCCTTCACCACCTTCATTCTCACATACTTGATGCAGAAATACTAACAGGTGCCCACCAGGGACAACCAGCTCTTATACCCTGTATCAGACTCGCCCCATCTGATGCCAGTTTACCCTTCGTTCTACAGCGAACTCAGTTTCCTGTTCGCCTGGCATATTCAATGACCATAAATAAAGCCCAGGGCCAAACATTCCGTAAACTGGGTATCTATTTGCCTGCTCCTGTCTTCTCCCACGGCCAGTTATATGTGGCATGTTCAAGAGCACGGTCGTTCAAAGATGTGTATATCAAGGTTGATAATACGAGTACGCAAGGAGTCGTCAGAGGCTTGACTATTACCCCAAACATTGTTTATCCAGAAGTTTTAAAATAATTTCAACCTCTGATACTGCGTTCATTGTATTATATTCCGACTGCTCTGCCTTGACATTGACGCTTACCAATGCGCCAGTATGGGGCTAATTCCAGTCGATTTACTAATCCGTTCATTTTTTAAAGTCTATGGTTCTACTGCTGTTCCTTTCCATTGACACATACCACTGCGCCAGTGTGGCCAGAGTGGTGCTATGCCGATTCCTATTACGAATCCATTCATTTTTCAAAAGTATATCGTAGCGTTGTCATTTAAGTAGATTGCAATAAATACGTTGTTCATATACGCACTCTTCATTCTCATCTTTCTTCCTAACTCTTACTCGGACAAGCAAACCCCAATGCCATCCATAATGGTACACTCTATCCATACACCACATCCTCCCTTCCGTGGATGTTCCACAGGTTTCGGCTAGTATTGTAGTATTGATCTTCCTCCCTACCTTCCTATTACCTATCTTCCCAATCCCTCCACCTTCAAGTCAAACCCCATTCTCCCAGAAACCCCTACATTGGTATTCTCATCATGCCTAAACTCCAACACTCAACTCCATTCATTCATCCCACTCTTATACCGCATGTGCATCTTTCTCAGTTTGTCTCATGCGCTTTTCTCCAGGACTTCAAGTCACTTGTCTACTAGTACCCATGATCTCTTCCTATTTATCCCTGCGATGTTGATTACATCCATTAAGATCCTGTCCCCTTTCACCTGCAACTTCTTCCCTCATGCAATGATGCATCCATATATTGTTGGCCTCCTGTTTCTCCTTCACTCCATATTCTGTCTGTTGATGGAATCTCAATCTTTGCCCTTGTTGTTTCATCCATCCATAATCCTCAACACCTTCTTTTTTTAAAATAAAATGTCAATTTGCATTGGAGCAATTGCTCAGTTTTGATAATACGGGGTTTATAACAGCTACTTTCACAATGCAGGACATCAGTCCAGCATCAGTACTATAACATATGTAATAAATACAGACCCACAATTGAAAACGAAACAGAGGAGATAAGAAAAGCACAAAAATAAGGAGAGGGGATTTGAAAATGCATAGCCCGTCCGTGTCCGCTTTGTATTCAAACTTCTTCCAAATGCTAAACAAGACGAAATCAGCTAAAAAATAATTGACGATTTCAGGCGACCTTGACCTTTTGACCTCAAAAGTAATAGGCTTCAGTGACCCAATATGGAAACCCTGCTTAAATTTCAAGTCAATCGGATGAAAATTGATAATTTTATGCAACCTTGACCTGTTGATCTGGAAAAAAAAACAATCAGCTTCAAGCTTTTGATTGGTGAACCAATTCAGTGACCTAAAATGCAAATTCATAAAATTTCAGGTCAATTGGATGAAAATTGACGATTTGATGTGACAGTGACTTTTAACCTTTTAACATTTTGAACTTTTGACAAGATTATTAATTTGCCTTCTCCATATTCACATAATAAAGCTTCGTTGAAAATTTGACAACAAAAGCTAGAATGTTAAAAACAAAAAAAAGAGTTACGGCCCAGACAGGCACACAGAGATGGACACATACCAGACAGACAGACAGACAGACAGACAGACACATAAGTGATTGCAAAACCCCATCTCCCACTGCACGGGGGACAGGCTGGCAATAATTGAACTGGATAAGAGACTGGAATTCTGGAGTGACAGGGGTAACAAAGGTCGCATAAGTAGCTTCAAGAAACACGTTCTGTGTACAATTTATGAAAGAAACAATAAGGTAGCAAAGTGTTAAACGCTCCCACACCTGTCACATGAATCGAAGTGCAATACATCAAAGGATAAATACAAAGATGATTACAAAAAAAAAAAAAACTATGAATAAGCTCAAGCAACAGATTCGTGCAGACTGAATGCAAAATACAAAATAAAACGAGAATGGCACTCAGTAGAGAGCATACCTCCACCAGGTGAAGTTTATGTTTTGTATCCCAGAGTAGTCCAGAAAATCACATAACAGAAGCACATTTAATCAAAATCATCTGTCCACAACTTTTTGAGATATCCTGCTATATTTCGTTTTTTGCCCTGGTGTTGGTTTAGCGGTTAGGGTGCAGGCTTGGGATCCTTGGATCCTGAGTTCGAATCCCGGTCGATCGCTGAATTAACACCAGGGGCGTTGACTCAGCCTGTCATCCTTCCGAGGTCGGCAAATTGAGTACCAGCTTGCTGGGATGAATGATCCCGGTGTGTACCCCGATTTAGAATAGGTACACCGTATCCCTGCGCATCGTAAGAGGCGACTAAGGGTTGGCGTCAGGAAGGGCATCCGGCCATAAAAACATTGCCTCAAACAGGGAACCATGATTGTCATGGGGCCCGCAAGGCGAACCCCCGCTCTAGCGGGGAAAAATGGCCTTAAAACGATCATTCATTCATTCATATTTCGTTTTTTGCCCCATTTCCCAATGGTGAAGAATCACTTAAAAATGATACTAGCCGGATCCGGATGCGGATCTTCACCAAAATGTAATCATTTCGTCCGTGTCACATATCATCGCTGTCACACACTGTCACATAACACACTACATCTCTGCCAAATTTCGTTTGAATCCGTCCACAACGTTTTGAGATCACAGACAGGCAGACAGACAGACAGAGGTGTAAACATAACCTCCATCCACCTTTGGGAGTGGAGGAAATAAAATCATGGGTCAGAACGTTTTCAGCAGTTTAAGATTGAAGGCAAGAAAGAACTATTTCTTCAGTTGCAGTTCAACATAACTGTTATCCATTTAATCATCTGACAAAGTTTCCTTGGCAATAGGATTTTGCCTTTTGAATCCTCTGAACCCCTTAAAAGGCCACTGCCTGAGCAGTCCTAAACACAGGTCAGCATATAGGATTAATCCAAAAATATGGTGTACACTGGTTAGTTTGCCATTGCCTTCCAGAAGTAGTCATGGTAGGAATGTTGAATTTAGCCAGAGTACTGGTGCACAATGGCCAACCAAAAATGTCTTGTGGGGTCCATATTTTCAACAAACAGGTACTATATAAAGAGAAGTTTAGCTAATCATCCTATCTTAAATTAAGGCACTGGGCATCCTCATAAAACTCCACATTGAGATTGATTTAGAGATTGATCAGATCCATTGGACAACACGGTGTAAGGGATATAATAGGGTGTTAGGATGTATCCATGGCCTGGCATTGTAAGCATGAGGCTGAATAAGTGTGCGTGCACGTTTTTGTTGCTGACCTTCCAGGGCACGACAATGGTTGTTGCTGTACTGCCGTCCGGGTTCAGTGTGATGATGTGTGAGCTGTGTAACATGGGGAATTCCCAATCAGTGCTACATGCTGCTGGAAGAGGAGTTATGGGGCATCAAGCATCGTTCTTTGCTCATCTTGTCTGACTGTTTGCACTGTCCAGTTATTGCCACTTATAGTAAACTGATGTACTGTACACAGATGTACACACACATATGTAGTGATGTACACAGAATCTTGTTTCTCACAGTCTGAGGGTCCTTTAGGTGCTTTTTTGCAAACTCCAAGCGGGCTTTCATGTGTCTTTCACTGAGGAGAGGCTTCCGTCTGGCCTCTCTGCCATAAGCCCAGATCGGTGGAGTGTTGCAGTGATGGTTGTCCTTCTGGAAGTTTCTCCCATCTCCACACAGGATCTCTGGAGCTCAGCCAGTGACCATCGGGTTCTTGGTCACCTCTCTTACCAAGGCCCTTCTCCCCCGATTGCTCAGTTTGGCCGGGCGGCCAGCTCTAGGAAGAGTTCTGGTTGTTCCAAACTTCTTCCATTTAAGAATTATGGAGGCCACTGTGCTCTTGGAAACCATCAATGCAGCAGAAATGTTTTTGTAGGCTTCCCCAGATCTGTGCCTCGACACAATCCTGTCTCTGAGCTCTGCAGGCAGTTCCTTCGAGCTCATGGCTTGGTTTTTGCTCTGATATGCATTGTCAGCTGTGAGACCTTATATAGACAGGTGTGTGCCTTTCCAAATCATGTCCAATCAATTGAATTTACCACAGGTGGACTCCAAGCAAGGTGTAGAAACATCTCAAAGATGATCAAGAGAAATGGGAGGCACCTGAGCTAAATTTCAAGTGTCATAACAAAGGGTCTGAATACTTATGTCAATGTGATATTTCAGTTTTTTATTTTTTATGAATTTGCAAAACTTTCTAAAATCCTGTTTTCTCTTTGTCATTATGGGGTATTGAGTGTAGATTGATGAGGGAAAAAATGAATTTAAACGATTTCAGCATAAGGCTGCAACATAACAAAATGTGAAAAAAGTGAAGGGGTCTGAATACTTTCTGAATGCACTGTATACCATAGTGTGAATATCATTGTGGTGTTCATGTTGTGCAGTCTTGCTAGGCCTAGTGGCCTGCTTCGACAAAGTTCCTTCTGCATCTCTAAGTTATTCTGTCAGGCAGATTAATAATTCATGTTCGTGAATATGCAATCATATCACTATACGATTCGCATCACTTCAGTGACTCTATTTGCCATTCTAATATTGACTTAAACACTTTCAAGTCTTTCATCTTAACTCTTTTCCCTATTCAGAGTCAAATTCACTCTCATAATTTTATCACCCATTTATTTCTACATATAAACGGTATATTCAAGGGAATCAAAAGATCAAGATCTTTCAATTATTCCCTCAACAAGTCTGCACAACTTTGGTGACGGAGTTCTCAAAGTTTACACCAGAAATGTATAATTCCTTTCCACCACATTTCATTTTAACCTTTTATAACTAACTAGTGTAAAGCCCGTCAAAAATGATGGGACCAAGAGGCCAAAAGTCTCCCCTATTCCCCCCATCACCACCATTACAGTGCAGTTGTTAAAGAATACTAGGGCGTGCCCGTACGTGGGTGCAAAAAAACATGCGTGCAAACAACAACAACAAAAAAAAACTTTGAAACCACGTGGCAGTAACGACCACAGAACCCCCCCCCTCTATTTACATGAAATGGTTTGGTCCATTCGCAAAGCCAAAGCGAACGGCTTGCGAGTACGGTAGAACCCCCCCCCCCCCCCTCTATTTACATGAAATGGTTTGGTCCATTCGCAAAGCCAAAGCGAACGGTTGGTAAATAAATCGCCATAGCTCGGTAACTACTTCTCCGATTAATATGAAACCTTGAAAAGGCACATCCTCAGGTCCCCAGCAATATATCTGGCAAGTTTCAAGTATATCGGACCCGTGGTTGTCGAGAAACAGCGGTCACAGACAAACACACAGACAAACACACAGACACACATACAGAGATTACTGGAATTATAGATAGACTAGGACATGCCCGTACGTGGGTGCCCGTACGTGCGTGCAAAAAAGCATGCGTGCAAACAACAACAACAAAAAAAAACTTTGAAACCACGTGGCAGTAACGACCACAGAACCCCCCCCCCCCCTCTATTTACATGAAATGGTTTGGTCCATTCGCAACGACCACAGAACCCCCCCCCCCCTCTATTTACATGAAATGGTTTGGTCCATTCGCAAAGCCAAAGCGAACGGCGAACGGCTAAATCGCCATAGCTCGGTAACTACTTCTCCGATTAATTTCAAACCTTGAAAAGGCACATCCTCGGGTCCCCAGCAATATACCTGGCAAGTTTCAAGTATATCGGACCGGTAGTTGTCGAGAAACAGCGGTCACAGACAAACACACAGACACACAGACACACAGACATACACACACACACACAGAGATTACTGGAATTATAGATAGAAGATACATATATATATATATATATATATATATACATATATATATATATATATATATATATATATTGTTACGGTTTTTAGAACCTTCACATGTAAATTTAGTAGTAAATTCCCTTATAAATGACCCCTGTGTACATGTCCCCTTAATTGGCTGTTAATTAAAGATTGCACCTTAGTTAGTCCATCTACAACACGTAGGACACTTCAGGACCTCTCTTTAGTTATGTCATTATTATGTGTTCCAGGTAAGGCTGTGTTTCCAATAGTTGACTCTACGTTGCATCATTCAAATAAGATAGGTCCCTTTCAGTGCCCCAATCGTCTCTTCAAAGTGCCAGTAAGGCGGCGTTCGTCGCCGTTGCATTGGGCTGTTTTCGTTGGCACCACGCCCCAAAACTCCATTGCACACGAGGCCAAGATCGGAGAAGAAGGGGGGAGGAGCCGCCGGATCACGGGCGTGGCACCACCTCGTCATCAAAGGTGGAGTCAGAGAGCCCTTACCAACCAACCATCGCCGAGGTGAGCGCACCGGTAGGCATGTCAGCGGGGTCGGCTTTTTTTTTTCTTTTTTTTTTTTTTTTTGTATACAAGATCGAGGCTCGTGAAAGAGCGAAAGTCGGCAAGTCGGCATGTCGGCAAGTCAGCTTGATACGGCCAAGGCCAATAAAAGGGACTGCGAGGGACTGCTTAGGAAGATGAGTGAGGAGAGGCAGCAGATGAAGAGCAGAGTGAGGGAGCACGAAAGTCGGTGAGAAGGTAGGATAGACGAGCTGCGCGGAGCTGCTGCAGGAAGCCCCTGCCGTGTAAAGCTGAATATGTGGAGCTGCCGGCTACTCGCTTCCAGCCCGGAGCGTGGGGCTGGAGCGGACCTGCTTGCTGTACCCTGCCAAACTTTCCAGCCCTATTGTCCCACCTGAACCATCTCCTCCAGCCATTCCTGCCTGCAATTCCCTATTCGTGTGAGTCTGTCTGTATTGTCCTGTGGGTTTAAGTAAGACTGTTTAAGGATTTGCGCGGTGTCTTCTTCTTCTTCAGATTGCTTTCGTTCCTTCTCTTTCTTTGGTTTTGTATAGTTAATTAATAAATACCTGTTCCTTCTTATTCTTGGTTTCATTCTCATCCGATCGCTTTAGTGATTTCCCGATTGAGTACCTGTGGCGCGATTTCGGCAGAACCGCTTATAATCGGGTTTAGTCCTTTGTTAACGGCCCGCGTCACAGCACGCTTCGCTCGGCGCAATCCATCTATCATGCTGCGGCCCAGGCGGGAGTATTTCCTCACTTACCGGAAGGCGCTGGTACTTAGGTCTTAGGAATAATTGGCCTACTACCCTATTCAGCGCTGACCGGGAGTGACGTCATACCCCCAGGACCAGTCGGACGGCCAGCTTAACAAGACAAGGGGATTAACCCCCCTTTGCTAACGGGAGTGCCGTCCCCCAGATCCGTAACAACATATGTGTATATATATATATATATATATATATATATATATATATATATATATATATATATATATATATATATATATATATATATATATATATATATATATATATATTGTTGCGGATATGAGGATGGCATTTTTTTGATTGTGTGTATTGGATTGTGGTAAACTGCTGTGTACCATTGGTTGGATATGGCCCCTCTTGCCTCCAGAGTTGTATAAAGGTAAAAAGGGCGTCTCGGTAATTAGTCCATAAGCATACACGTCAGCCAAACATAGAATGCCCCTGTTCGATAGCTTATATCTTATTATGTGTCTTAGGGTAAGGCTGTGTCTCCCATTAACTTAAATACTCCATTGTACCAAGTGAAATAAGAATAGGTCCCCTTTCATTTCATTTCGATGGCCAACTCCATTTTGGGCGGTTTTTTCTTCAACCACCATTGGCCACGAGGCAGGGTTGGGGAAGAAAGGTGGGTCCCCACCTCGTCAGCGAGGGGAGGAGTGAGCCAGCCCCACTCGATCAACCATGAACAAGGGGTTTGGCTTGAGAGGGCGGAGGAAGAGTGTTTGGGGGAGGTTCGCAAAGGTTGAGGGGCGGGGCCTATATAACCCGCCGGCGGGGCGTTCCCGAGGAGTTGAGACAAGGAGGGAGGAGACAAGAGCTGGGTCATCAGAGAGTTTTTTTTTTTTTTTTTTTTTTTTTTTTTTTTTTTTTTTTTTTTTTTTTTTTTTTTGTATACAAGATCGAGGCTCGTGAAAGAGCGAACATTAATCACACAGAAAGACAAACAGACACATAAAACAAATAACATCGGGAGCGGTAGACAAGATGGGGAGAGAGGGGGAAGGACACAAACACAACATTTGAGAGCAGGGACCGAGAGACATGGAGACATCGAGAGATCTGTGGGAGGGAGAGGGCTTTGGGGGGGAGGCATGTGAAGGGGGGGAGGCATGTGAAGGGGGGGGGGGGTGGGAGAGGTATAAACATATGGACACTGCCAGGATTTCCAGGAAATAAGTTGGAATTTCAAACAAGGTGGATCTGGGGTGAATTAGTGGGGGTAGAAAAGATCAAGGTTATGGATGGGGGAAGATAAGAGATGGTGGTGAACAGCTGTTTTAAAGACCTGGAGGGAGGAGAGGGATTGAAGGGAGTGTGGGAGTTTGTTCCACAGGCGGGAGAAAAGAGGAATGAAAGAGTGAAGGTGAGCAGAGAGCCGAGATTTCGGCAGTTTAACCATCAGAGGGTTGCTGGCAGATCTTGTGCGACCTGTAGGAATATTTGGGGGACAGAGCACAGAGAGAGCTGGGGAGCAAGGCCGGAGAGGAGTCGGTAGAAGACAGAAAGACCACCTACCTGCCTGCGGTGAGTGAGTGAAAGGCCCTCAGAGATAGCTTCATCGCGGGAGATTCCAATGATTTTGAAAGCTTTGGATTCAACAGCGTGAAGCCGAGCCAGGTGTGAGGCAGGAGCACCAGCCCATAGGGGAGAACAGTATTCAGGAGTTGCGCTTTTACTGAGTCCAAAGAAAGAGCTGGGTCGTCAGAGAGTTGCGCTTTTACTGAGTCCAAAGAAAGAGCTGGGTCGTCAGAGAGTTGCGCTTTTACTGAGTCCAAAGAAAGAGCTGGGTCGCCAGAGCAGATGCGCTTTTACTGAGACAAGCAGCTCCGACCCGTGACTCCGTGCACACGACAGGCTCGGTGGCATCAGCGGCCGTCGAGGTCCAGCCGGACGTCCTGTGCGGGATCAAGCTCCAGCCAGCTCCGTGCCATCCCCCCCCCCCCCCCCCCCCCCCCCTCCAGCCACACACCTCCTTCCAGCAATCCACTCTGCAATTCCCCGCGTAAGTCAGTGTCTTTGTTTGTTCTGTCCTGGGTAGGTAATTAAGCTTGTATAAGGAATTCACTGTGTCACCTGCGTCTCATGTCCCTGTAAATAATCGTGACTGCTCCTTTTTGCTTGTGTGTGTAAATAATAAATCCCGTTACTCTTCTGTACGTCTTCTTCCTCTTTGCATTCGGTCGCTTTAGAGTTTTCCCGATTGAGTAGCTGTGGCGCGATACGGCCAACGTTTGGGTTGAATCGGGTTTTAGTCGGGGAATAACTGTTCGGCCGCGGTTACACCACTGCTCGGTCAAAATAACATCTAATCCGCGGTCCGTAACAAATTGGTAGTCAGGAGTTGGGATTCGAACCTGGGACTAAATTTATTGAGCCCAAATTTTGGACACCAATTGTGTTATTACCGTAAGAAATTGGTGTCGGGGAGTGAGATACGAGGCCCGAAGCGCACTTAACGCGCTCAAAATTACGAGCTGCTGAAAATTTGTGTTTTAAAGCAAAACCCGAATTTTGAAATCGCGCCATGGCTGGTCAAGGCGACGGGATGCCGGTGGGTGAGCTAGAGGAGGGGTTAGGAGTAACCCAGGATCAGAGGGACGAAGTGGAGGAGAACATTGGCAATGTGGTTGAGGGGGTATCAGGCACGCAAAATGGCGTCCTCGCGCACGAGGCTTCAGGCGCGCAAAATGGCACCTCGCACATGGCTACGGCGGCCGCACCCGCTGCACAAGTGGGAGGGATGGCCCAAATGCAGGCCCTCATGGAGCAATTTATGGCGCAAATGCAGGCGTCCCTCAAACTACAGGGGAGCGAAATGGGGAACCGGATGGATGCTCAGAGTGAGCAATTGGGGGTAATGAGGGACGAAGCGAGGGGCACCGGTGAGGGATTAGGAAAAAAAATTGAGGGGTTAGACAATGGGATAAAAGAGGTAAAGAATGGGTTAACGGGGGTGGAAAATAGAATGGCTGCCCAGGAGAATCAGATAGAGGGGGTGAAAAATGGGTTAATGGGGTTAGAAAATAGGATGGAAGACAAATTGCGGGAAATAGGGGAGCAATCCGCCCAGGAAATCGAACAGATGGGGAACCAGATAGAGGAGGTGAAAATCGGGTTAGAAAGTAAATTGGATGCTCAGAGGGATGAATTGGGACAGATGAGGATGGCATCTACAAAAGAGATGGAGGAGATGAAAGAGGAGATACGACGAGGTGTAAGTGAGGAGGTTTCGGGGGTACGCGAGGAGGTAAAGCGAGGTGAAAAGCGTATGGAGAAAGAGGTGAGAAATGGAACGGCTAGGTTACAAGGGGGAATAGAAGATCTGACGGAGGAGGTGGAACAGCTGACGGAGGGACAAAAAGAACTAACGGAGCAGGTTCAAAGGAACACTGCGGTACTAGGAGGGTTAAATGCGACACAAAAAGAAATAAAAAATGACTTAATAGCGACACAGAGGCAATGTCAGATGGTACGTGAGGGACTGACAATGAGGTTGGACGAGGTGACAGAAGTAATGGAGACGAAGGACCGGCAGGTGAAGACGCACATAGAAACGGTTAAGGTAGCCTTAGAGGACGAACTTGAGGAGACGCACCGGGAAATAAAAGAGGTGAAGCAAAAATTAGAGGAAGTGGGAGAAGAGGTGAGTGAAATTAAGAAGAGACGGACAGAAACTAAGAGAGAAATACAGAAGGAGGTGATGGAATACATGTACAAGGTCGGTGCCCAACTCATAATGTTGTGCTCACTAACCAAATAAAGAGTTTGCAGGTGGTGAAAGAGGTGCGGAGACGAGGTGCCAAGGTGAGTGGCGCTATACGTGGAAATGTACATGATGTGAGGAAAGCTTCAGTCGGCTTGGGGGTTGATGTGGACCCGGGTGTTCATGAGAGGCCGTTGGTGAAGTGTGCGACAGGTACGGTGTGCGAAAAAAGAGGTGTGTGAGAATGTCCGACCATGGGGTGTGTGAGGAAAAAGTGCGCGCCGAGGAGTGAGTGTGCTGTCGAGAGTGAGTTGGTTGTAGCGCGTGTGCGAGGGAGCACATGGAAGCGCGTAGTGAGGAGTGTTACAGAGGATGTAACGAAAGAATGCACACCTGTGGTGAGTGTTACGGAGGAAGTATCGAAAGAGAGTGCGCAATAGGATGCGTGAGAAGGTGTGTAACGGACGGGTGCATGGGGAAAGAGTGCGCTGTCAAGAGTGAGGGAGAATGCATGCCTGTGGTGAGTGTTACAGAGGGTGTAACGGGAGAGTGTGTGCAAGAGTGTGCGTGAGAAAGGTGTGTAACGGACGGGTGCATGAGGAAAGAGTGCGCTGTCGAGAGTAAGGGTGAGTGCGCTGTCAAGAGTGGTGGTGAAAGTAGTGAGAGTGACATGGAGCGTGAGTTGGTTGTGACAGGTGAGAGAGGATGTACACCTGGAATGGAAGGAAGCACACCTGGAATGGTAGAGCGTGTGTGGGAATGCACACTTGAGTTGGTAGTGAGGCACGTGGTTGGGTGTGCGAGTGAGAGCACACCTGTGATTGTCACAGAGGAGGTGACCGAGAAGGGGGCGCGAAGAGGTGTGTTGGTGAGGTGTGCGAGCGACGAGTGTGTGCCAAGGTGTTCGGTGGTCAGGAGTGTGACCAAGTCTGTGAGCGAAAGAACGAATGCAATGACGAAGTATGCGGGGTGTATGGGCGGCGTTGGAACACCGAGCTCAGTGAGGGTGAAAGGGGTAGCGTATGTGTGTAAGCATGCAGGTGAGGCATCGACGGTAACCGAGGTAGCGGTTAGAACGACATTTAGCCAAATCGGGCCCTCGGTGCACGTCGGGCAGCTTCGCGTGCCGCAAGGACCAGCGGGGATCCGAACCACGGCGGGTTCGAAAGGACCGCCGTACGTGATCCACGCTGGGCCGCGTTTGGAACGGCCGCGTCCGTGCTCCGCTAGGCGGAACGGGCAGCCCGATAGGAAGGGTCGTCATGGCGACCCCTTTTTGTTGAGGCGCTCCGGCAGGTCGAGATCGGGCAATTGGATGGCTCCATGCCGAGGGGGTGCGTGGGATCTCGGCCCGGGTAAGCGTCCTTCCCTGCACCGAGTGTCGGACGTATCCAGCCGCCGGCACCAAACAACCCGCATTCATTGCTCGGCTTTACGAAGCCGGGCTGTGGAAGTGAATTGGCGCACCGAGAGGTACTAGTGAGAAGACTGATGATGATAATAGTGAAAGTGGTTTTGATCTGAAATTTAGAAAAGTGAATAGAATTGGCAGTAATTGGCAAATTTTTGATTGGTTGGAATTTGGTGTGCAAAATTGATAGTAAGAGATGCCCCTTGTGATGGGATGGCCAATCCACCATCCCTCACAGCGGGGGGCAAAGGAGCACTAGTTTATGGGGTTGATGGCAGTGAAAACTAGCCCGGGTGGGTTTGGATAATGTGTAGGGACCTAGAAGATGACATTAGGTAACGGTAAGGTCAGTTAGTGACAATGACACCTGTAGTGAGGACGCAGAGAGGGTAGTGTGGATGATAATGACGTGGTATGTGCTTAGTTTAAAGGGAAGATGGGGAGCACTAAGTTAGCAGGGCAACAGGTAGTTTAGATGATGCCGTGTGAGTGTTGGAGGTGTATTCAGAAGTGTATTGTGAAAAGTGTGTGAGGAACAGGTGTGATTGCACAGGTGTGCAACTGAACAGGTGTATGGAGCAGTGTTTGAGTGAGTAGTAGTGATTGCATGTGGTGTTGACCAAATGGTCCAGGAAGGAAGGAGGGTGCAGGTGGCACCAGGTGTGAGTGCACAGGTGTGCACCAACAGGTGTATGGAATAAATGGTTGTGTGAAATACATGGAATGTGGAATACATTTAGTGTGGAGTATATGGAGTATTGGAATGGATGGTCGTGGAGTGAGTATGGTGGAAACTGGAGTGGAGTGGATGGTGCGGAGGTGTCAATGGGGGAAGAGTGGACCCCCATCACGAATACCCGGGGCGGGTAGTGTAAGTGTTAGGTAGAGGGTATAGGTAAATTGTGGTTGGATATTGGCATCTGTGGTGCGGGTGGAAGAATGGTGATTGGATGGGTGCATTAGAGTTGTGGAAATGGCTGGGCGTGTAGCCTGTTAGTGTGTGTTGTTGGTTTGGGCACTCCACCACTGTGAGGATGTCGGCCAGGTGAGGCCGCAGGTGGGCTCTGGGAGCCGGTCGTAGTTGTTGTGGATGGGGCCTGAGGATCCGGAGGACGGACCCGGGTAGCCCAGTGCCAGAGGGCACCGATTGGGGTGACAGAGCCAGGAGGGGCCTTCCCCAGTTAGATAGGTTAGGGCGAGGAGCTAGGTAAGCTCGGGTGGCAACTACAGTGGTGGAGGTGTGCAGGTGGGTAGACCTGCTGGGAGAGCTACACGTCACAGCCCAGAAATTGTGCAAGGGCACCGGGAGATGAATCGGGGGAGTGAGACCCCAAATTGAGAAGCACCACAGTTTGGTCAATGGGAATTGGTTTTTAGAACCCATAGTGTAAGTTGGCCAATGGATTGGCAGGGAAAGACCCCGGGTAGTGTAAAGTGTGTTAAAATCATTTAGAGGATAGTGAGGATGAAGGATCTCCTCGCACCATCTGCATCCACTCACCTGAGATGACGTACCTCCACACCATGCCAGGTTGTTTTATTATTTTTATGATGCAGATGTTTAGATTGTGAGACGCATCATGACGTGGGTGTGACATTGTGCTTTGTTGTTCCATCTCTTCCTCCTTATGAGGATTGATGACGAATTTGGTGATGGCAAATTTTGGATAGAGGGATTGTGGAGACGAATTTGGTATGGGAAATATGGGGAAGACGTGACAGTAGTGACGAATTTGTAAATGTGTAGATTTTGTAAATATGTGGTAAGGGCAAGGGTAGTGTAGGTGACAGGGGGGGGGGGGGGTGACGTACGGTAGGGACGAGCTTTCTCACTTCGCTCTCCGTAAGCATTTCGCCTTGCATTGCCTTATTGATGTGTACCCTTGTGACCTTACCCCTCGCTCATTTGTTTTGTCCCCCTTTTGTCTCCCACATGACCTGTGCGCCATTGGGCGCCGAGGGGAGCGTGCGTGAGTCGGCCATTGTGCGCCCGGAACTCCCAGAACCAGCTGTCTGCATCGATGCACCACATGATGGACCACGTCTGTGGCCGAGCACCACTTATGGACCCCATGGGTTGGGGCATGGCCCCTCTGCTGGAACCGGCCATGAGGGCCCGAAATCTTGCTGGCGGACCTTGGCCACAGGGCACCGATGCCCCACAGGTGAACCATACGTAGTCGGCCAGGTGGGCCATAAATAAATAAAAAGGACACGTTGGGTGCAAGTTTTAATACAAATAGGCCGCCAGCAAAGAAGGTGACAACAACTGGAAGAAATAATAATAGCCAGCAGAGGGAGCCGAAGAGCAAGAGACCACCTGCGCGGTTAGGGGTTGTTGGTTTATTTTTATTCATTGAACAATGGTGACTGCACCGATTGGTGCTTGGGGGTGTATTGGTGCGTTATGGGTGCTTTCATGGTGCGTCGATGCAGAGCAGACTGTCTCCCCCCCCCCCCCCCCCCCAGAAAGAACAATCACAGGTCCTGGGTTAGTTTTGTAAATAAAAGTAGCGTCAATTGTAAATAATTCTCCCCACCGTCAGTGTGTAGTTTGAAAACCATTCCGCAATTCGGTTAACTGTGGGTGCGAGTCTGCTAGGCAGGGTGCAATGGAGCAGCGGGACACATTTATTTATGTTTTAAAACTGTCGCACTCAGGGTCAGGTTAAAAGTAGAGGGAACTACACCTACGTGTCACACGAAATTAAAGTTATAGGCCCGGGACGTTGCCTAAGAGGAGGAGGGTGCAGTGTTGCGGATATGAGGATGGCATTTTTTTGATTGTGTGTATTGGATTGTGGTAAACTGCTGTGTACCATTGGTTGGATATGGCCCCTCTTGCCTCCAGAGTTGTATAAAGGTAAAAAGGGCGTCTCGGTAATTAGTCCATAAGCATACACGTCAGCCAATCATAGAATGCCCCTGTTCGATAGCTTATATCTTATTATGTGTCTTAGGGTAAGGCTGCGTCTCCCATTAACTTAAATACTCCATTGTACCAAGTGAAATAAGAATAGGTCCCCTTTCATTTCATTTCGATGGCCAACTGCATTTTGGGCGGTTTTTTCTTCAACCACCATTGGCCACGAGGCAGGGTTGGGGAAAAAAGGCGGGTCCCCACCTCGTCAGAGAGGGGAGGAGTGAGCCAGCCCCACTCGACCAACCATGAACAAGGGGTTTGGCTTGAGAGGGCGGAGGAAGAGCGTTTGGGGGAGGTTCGCAAAGGTTGAGGGGCGGGGCCTATATAACCCGCCGGCGGGGCGTTCCCGAGGAGTTGAGACAAGGAGGGAGGAGACAAGAGCTGGGTCGTCAGAGAGTTGCGCTTTTACTGAGTCCAAAGAAAGAGCTGGGTCGTCAGAGAGTTGCGCTTTTACTGAGTCCAAAGAAAGAGCTGGGTCGTCAGAGAGTTGCGCTTTTACTGAGTCCAAAGAAAGAGCTGGGTCGTCAGAGAGTTGCGCTTTTACTGAGTCCAAAGAAAGAGCTGGGTCGCCAGAGCAGATGCGCTTTTACTGAGACAAGCAGCTCCGACCCGTGACTCCGCGCACACGACAGGCTCGGTGGCATCAGCGGCCATCGAGGTCCAGCCCGACGTCCCGTGCGGGATCAAGCTCCAGCCAGCTCCGTGCCGCCCCCCCCCCCCCCCCCTCCAGCCACATACCTCCTTCCAGAAATCCACTCTGCAATTCCCCGCGTGAGTCAGTGTCTTTGTTTGTTCTGTCCTGGGTAGGTAATTAAGCTTGTATAAGGAATTCACTGTGTCACCTGCATCTCATGTCCCTGTAAATAATCGTGACTGCTCCTTTTTGCTTGTGTGTGTAAATAATAAATCCCGTTACTCTTCTGTACGTCTTCTTCCTCTTTGCATTCGGTCGCTTTAGAGTTTTCCCGATTGAGTAGCTGTGGCGCGATACGGCCAACGTTTGGGTTGAATCGGGTTTTAGTCGGGGAATAACTGTTCGGCCGCGGTTACACCACCGCTCGGTCAAAATAACATCTAAACCGCGGTCCGTAACAATATATATATATATATATATATATATATATATATATATATATATATATATATATATATATATATATATATATACGTATATATATATATATACGTATATATATATATATATATATATATATATATATACTTAAATACATACATAACAAAAAATGTATATATCACAAAAAATATATACTGTATATAACAAAAAATATATCTAAAAATATATATATATAACAAAAAATATATATAAAAAAATATATATATATAACAAAAAATATATATAACAAATATAGTTATGGATTATGGGGTAGGGGCATATATAGATTTAGGTAGATCTGAATAGGTATCATGCTCCGGTTGTCGTGGGTAGCTAGAACCATCTCGATGTAAATAAGTAGAGGACCTGTCTAGCCCGGATGTCTGATAAGTTGGATATGTGTCCCCGCCACGAGGGGGCAGGGCTTAGTAACTCAAATTAGGGAATAAGGATAAGAATCCATTGTGTGCCGTTCCCTCTGTGATCATACCTGTGTCCCGTATGGCAACGCACTCTGATACATTAGGTAGATCCATTAGTGCACACATTAATTTAATCCCCCCTCTGCCACAAGATGATAAAACTGACCGGAAGAGCAGACGGCAAGCGGCCGCACAGTGGTACACCATGGCGATCAAGCATTGACCAGGCAGGCTGAGAGCCACACCCAGGAGAACTCGGGATTGACAGGAGAGGGGGGGGGGGCGAGCAACACCAAGAGCACCAATTGGAGAGTAAAGAAGGACTTGTGATTGGCCACCGACCAATGGCATGGGAGCAGGGCGCCAAGCGCTCGGCCAATGAGAGGCGACCAAGGCGATCAAAAGATTCGAGAAGAGAGCTGACGTCAGAAGACGATTGGTAAAAACGACTCGCTGACCGACATTTTCTTCTTCGTCTCTGCCTCTCTTCTCTTCTGGCCATCCTTTGTGCTGGACCCTCTCTTGTGTTGGACTTCGTCCCGTTTGGACCCCCGCTTGTTGGACGTTGGCAAGACGTTGGTGTGCCGACGATTCTCTTACACGGCATTCACGCACAAACCTCGCGAACGATCGCGCGGGGACATGAAGCTTAGTGTGCAGCGGTGCCCGTGGGCCTAGTGGAGCGCAAACGGGGGCAGAACGAGGCCTACTTCCCGCTGACCGGAGCCGCAGTCAGACAACTGCGCTCGGAGCCGGACCATCCTTGACGACTGCAGACTACTTATTGAGATAAGCTCGCATTCACATACACAATGAAATGGGTATTTTATTATTCATTCTTCCTGTGTTGTGTATTTGAAGTGAGGTGTGGGGACGTCCCGATTTAGGATATTTACTTACCGTCGCGTCCATTGTTCTCGGGTTCCATAAAATAAATCGTTTCTTTTTGTACATAATTCCGTTTTCGTGTGAGTTTAATCATTTTGCAGGTTGAAGACGCTGGCGCGCGTGCTGACCGTGAGGTAAATCTCGCCGCTTCTGCTTCCTCTTTCCTTCTTCCTCCCGTGTGTGCATAGGAAATCCACCATTGATCGTCACCTCTTTAAGCTCGTTTCCATCCGCGATTCCCTGGTCTTAACCGAGGGGCAATCGCGCAACAATATATAACTCACAAGCTTTTGGACTTACTTTTGTTTCATGAAGAAAAGTATGATTATTTTAGACATATATTTATTATGGCTTTCGTTCTCGCACCGCAATCTCCTGTATTCTGCTTGTGATCGTCGCCTCACCACTGTCTGCTCCTCATTCTGTCTGTATTTGCCTTCGCCTCCACTCACGCGCTAATCTCCTTTCTCTCTCCACTGCACTTTTATCAATAATTAGTACCTCTCCACGTGTGTGCAACTAAATAGTATTGAATATTGTTTAAAAAACAGTAAAAGTGAAAATTGACAGATTTAAATTTACTCACCCGTATACATATTTTTAGTGACGGATCTCACTCTTACTAATTTTTTTTTACTTAGGTCATTTTTATGATTTCTTACATATTTCTTTTCACTAACATATATGAATTACTAGTGTTGAGTATTCATTACCTATTATTACCTCTATTATTACCTATGTTGTATCTATGTTGACTATTATTACCTCGAGCATTATAGTTGTGAAAACAACCAGAATTGTCATGCAATCAACCCAAATTCAGAGATATCTAGTAAATGCTTTGGACGGCAGAAATTCGCCCTTTCTGATCGTGGAAACAAAACGGTGAATGGCGCTAACACTGATATTGCATGTGCTCCCTTTCAGTGACGAACGTGACGTCACTTCCGTGGAGGTGTGCTCACTTCCTGCGTAACAGAGAAATAAATACAATAGGGCTTATATATATATATATATATATATATATATACTAGATAGATAGTAGGGGGGTCAAAATCTGCATGGAGCCAAAATGGTGTTGAACCTTACAACTCCAGATATAAAATTTTATTCCCTCTATATGTCTGGATGATTCATCCATGAATAGCGAATGCAATGTTGGATTTGTAAATAATCTTGCAAAAGCCAGTCAGCAGCACTTAGTAAGAGCACTATGAGTCGGAGCCTGACATCTTAAATTGTAAAATTTGACTTGGGAGTATGGTTATTCAAATAACGGTCATTTCATCATTGATTGGCATATTTCTATAATCAAGGTGTCAAAACGTTCAGGAAAAACAGTTCACTACTAATATTACCTAATTTTGATAATTTGCTTTCTGAGTCAAAATTATTCTATAATGTGCTTTTGCTGCTGGAAATTAGTCTGCAGGGCATATTCAGGGTAGACAAATCACTTGGTGATGTGGCATTGGTGGATTATATAAGCTTTGGTAAATCTTACTAATAATATCCTGATAAATTCATTCTGTCTGGCTAAATGTACTCCATGTACCATTGTGCGATGATTCGCCTAACCAGGATCCATTAATCCTTCCTGCTTACTTTAAGAGAAATACTTTGTTTGGATGATGAATGAATTTCTTTTAATCCATATTGTTTATCTTATGCATGGTTTTCTTTCTTTTTTTTCGGTGAATCGATACAAACTGGTGGTGGAGAGAAACCAAACTAACTAACAATAACATAGTAGTAGCTGCCATGAAATTAGTCACTTGTATATGCAGAACTAGAAAGAGAACGGTTCCTGCTTTTATATTGCCCATGAGAAGATTTTCTCTTTGCACTCACTTCCCTTTGTACATCATATAGCAGACTCATTCTTCTGATGAGCTCAACCATACTAGCAGGAGGGGAATTATTTCCTTTCGAAAGGCCTTAGAACCACGGCAAGATGACGTATATGAAAGGCTTTGAAGAATTGTAAAACGAAGTAATTTTTCTCGACCATGGTGAGGTTTTAGCTGTTTGAACATATGCCATCTGAATGCCATAGCTGATGAGAAATCAGGGTGGAAGAGTTGATGCCAGCTTCTTCTTTTTTTCACAGCCAGATATCACAGCTTTGGATGGATACACTCCCACACCAAGCCCAGCAAAGGCAATGATGACATCTTCACCAGCCTTCATAAAGCCTTTGAAACAAGTTGGTTTATCCTTACCCCGAATGTGACCACTAACATCTGCAGCAGGGATAGAATGATATCCCGATAATGCTGCTGCCTTTTCTGGGCCAAGAGCATCATATATGGGATTGAGTTTTATCTGTCGTCTTTGAACTCCTCTCCCCACCATGCTCATGACACTGAGTGGGTTCTGCTCTGGCATCCTCTGCAAAACTAGCACCAAGATGCACGTCTCTGTCAGAAGAATAAATGTGTGCAGTCTTCCTCAAACGTCTCACAGTGACTGCATTCAAAACCACTTTAGTGGTGGAGATAAACAGGAGCGTGGCTGCTTCCTCTTGTGTGGTAACAATTCTTACCATATCTTGTCATGTAGATTGGACACCTTTGTGTGTATGGGTAGTGATTGGCAGCTTGCACAACTGTATGCCTGTGATAGATACAACACAAGGTTAGCTTTCTTTTCTTTACAGTTCAGGAATGTCTTCAAATCTTTGACATGTGTGGTATCTTCTACTTTATACCCCATGTCAGATGATCTGCCTGCCATTCGTCACTGTCTAGTTCGGTCTTTCAGCTATATTGGTAACATTGTAGTCATCAAACAGTACATATGTTTCACAGTACTTATGGGATTTGTTGGCAATAGAGCATACAAAGAAGTCAGATAGTTGTTTGCAGTTCGGAATGTGGATTTTGTAAACAACCAGTTCTTCTACGATGGCCAGGCCATCGATTACGATGCATCGTTATGGTCGAGTGAGTGCTCATGAATGGATGTTTTGGAGTCCTCCGACATCGAAGTGTTTCTCACCATGTTTTCTAGTTTGTGAATGAAAGTGGATTTACTGGGACTCGACTGTAGAGAACCATCAGACTTCGTGATTGTGGCATTGAAGTTAGCAAAGTCATGTGTTTCCCATGATGCCTTCCAGATCCAGGTCTCTGGAATATTTTGCAATGAGAAGCAACTGAACAAATAATTTTTTGCTTTCAAACTTATCACTTCTGAGAATATCTTGAGTTTGGCAGTTTTTAATCCATCACTCCATCTCAGATACTTGAGTTGGGCATTTTGTCCCACAAGTTTTTCTCTCCGTCGATCCTTTTTTCAATAAATGAGACAAGGGCCTATTTTCCATGTTCTTCAATGCCCAAGATGTCATGCTTCACTGATGTAGGCATTGTCTGTTTTGTGATGAGTTTGACTGCTCTCAGCACAGATTCATCATCAGTGTTTGACATATTGAAGGGATTCACTTGTGCAATTACATCTTGGAGTTGCTTAGCTGCTTTCTATTGGTGGGCATTTTTCGATGTAGAATGTTGATTGTGCTTCCTTGCCCTAGTCTGGGCGATATTCAGCATATGTTCAGCCCCTGCAGCAAGCCTCGTGAAGTCCGACAAACTCGGGCAGTATTCGAGCAAAGCTTATGGGTCAGTTGTTATTCCAGAGAGGGCATCATCTCCTTTGTGTACTTTGTCCATACATACTCTCGTGCTTCAGCCAGACCAATCGCCATGAATGGAACAGAATTTGTATTGAATGAAAACTCAGCATTCTCAAACTCATGCCATATGTGTGGATCGCTGTTCTTGAGCTGATGCATGTGAGCAACATATTCTGGAATGATCGAGGCATCGTCATGTCTGTTGAATGCATAGATGTAGTTACACAACTTTTCCATCAAAGCAATATGCAAGAGCCAATTGCGATCCCATGTGCCTCTAATGATCTGCAGCAGATTGGTGACTTGCTTCATATATACATGCATGCCATTTGAACATTGGATACTTTGCATTTTTCTGATCAAACTCTTGCAAGTGATCCAATAGCTTTAGGTTGGCAAATATATTCAGGAGCTTAAGATGAGTTAAGTCCATGTCAAGTCCTTTTCATTATGTTTCCCTCACATCTTCAATACTTGCTGTAATTTATTCGTGCAGTTTGTTGTAACTTTGGATTTTGGTCAAAGAATGTGCCAATCCATAAATTGTAGATTTGATGAGAAGAGAAGAGATTTGATTTGAAGAGAAATTGAAGATTTGATGCGCATCCAGGCTTCGTTGTGATGTTTTCCATTCAATATTTGCACCACAATTATGCTACTGTACAGCCCAGCTTCCACCCATGCCTCACAGAGAACACTGTTTTCAAGAGTCTCTCCAAGATATGGTAAAGCACACAGGACTGGGTGAAATGGACAAGGACTAGAAATAACTTTGCCATAGAACTGTGGATCCAAGAAAGGGATCTTTCACACACTTTGTACAGGTCCATGTCTAGCCAAACAAGGATTGGCTCAATGTTGTTATGGTTGTCTTACCTCACTAGTTTGTTGAGATTGTACAGTTGCAAGAGAGCAGTGGTAAGAGTTGTCCACTCATGTTCTTGTGAATCGATAAGTGGGAGTGTGTGAACTTTGTCCAATTTTGATGGGTTGTGTATAGTCGATGAAGTACACATGAGATAATGATATGCTGTCCAGACCGGAATATGTTGGGGAAGCTCAATACTCTCCTCCGGATCTTGAAGATGTTCAGGAAATTTGCCAATTGGAATGGCAGCATCATATGGTAATATGAAGCCTCGTGTTGGCTTAGCGGTTAGGGTGCCGACTTTTTTTTTTTTTTTTTTTGGCTCAATGTTGGAAGAGAAGGATCCTGAGTGGGATCCTGACTTGGGATCCTAGGATCCTGAGTTCGAATCCCGATCGATCGCTGAATTAACGCCAGGGGGGTTGATTCAGCCTGTCATCCTTCCGAGGTCGGCAAATTGAGTATCAGCTTGTTGGGATGAATGATCCCGGTGTGTACCCCGATTTAGAAAAGGTACACCGTATCCCTGCGCATCGTAAGAGGCGACCAAGGGTTGGCGTCAGGAAGGGCATCCGGCCATAAAAACATTGCCTCAAACAGGGAACCATGATTGTCATGGGGCCCGCAAGGCTAACCCCTGCTCCAGCGGAGAAAATGGCCTTAAAAACGATCATTCATTCATTCATATGGTAATAGCATTCCAACAGCCACTCTGTCATATACAGACTTGGCATTTAATATGAAATATATATTTTTCTTGACTTGGGTTTACTTTCTGAACTCAATATATCAATCTGGTGAGTTTCTTTTTTCGCTTCGGTGATTTCTTTATTAAAAGAACCATGTCACTGATTGTCTGTTGCAGCAAGAAGTCAATAACAGGATTATATCACAGGTGGCCTGACAAAATGTACGGACAGGTACATTTGACGATTGGCTTCACAATCGGGTACATAAGGGTTGTTGCGTTCTGTATTAGTGGAAAACAAACTGCTGCACGTCTGCAAAAGTTATTGCCGCTTCCTCTGGAGATGGTCCGTCAACTCGACAATGCTGTTTGTCATTGAGTGGTGGCTTTACGAAATTCCGGCATGAAACAGCGTGCTATTGCTCGGCAGTATGGCATCACTCAAGGTCAGGTGTCAAAGATCCTGAAACGAAATGCTCAGAGGGGTGTCCCTACTCCAATACCGAGGCCAGGATGTCGCCGCAGTACCACAAGGATGGATGATCGCCAGCTGCACCGGTTATTCCGCAATGGCCGTACAAGTCAGCTAATCGGCTTCAGGCTGAGTGGCAGCAACTGACAAATGTGCCTGTATCCAGAAGGCTAGTCAACCAACGACTGGTTCAAGCAGGCTATCGTGCCAGGCATCCCCTGAGAAAGCCACGCCTGACCAGACAACACTGTCAGCGCTGATTGCAGTGGGACAGAGAGCACCGTCAATGGTAGCCAGGACACTGGAATCACGTAAACTTCAGCGACGAGTCTAGGTTTCTGGTCTATCATCAAGATGGCCGCGTCCGAGTGTGCAGAGAAGTGCATGAAGCCTACAACGAAGATTGTATAGTGCCAAGAGTCCAAGCTGGAGGTGGTGGGGTCACCGTTTGGGCTGCTTTTCATGCAAGGGGCAAAACTGACCTGGTTGTTCTGAATGGAAACCTGAACCAGTTCAAGTACAGGGCCATTCTGGAAGAAACATTGCTTCCATTTGCTCGTGCAGCCTTTCAAGGAAACTTTGTCTCCCAAGATGACAATGCACAGCCTCATCGTGCTCGCATGATCCAACACTTTCTTGCTGACCGTGGTGTAGAGCATATGGAGTGGCCTGCCATGTCCCCGGATATGAATCCGATATAGAACTTGTGGGCAGAATTAACGCGTCAAATCGACAACTTGGACCAGCAGCCTGCCTCTGTGCGTGAATTGCAGCAGGCTATTGTCACTGTATGGCAAGCGATTCCTGTCCAAACCTTGGGAAGTCTCGTGAACAGCATGCCTCAACGTGTACGTGCTCTCCTGAATGCTCTTGGGGGTTACATGAAGTACTGAACTGTAATTTTACTGTCGGTAATCCCAGTTGTAATTTAACTTTTGTTTTTGTTAAAAAAATTTTTGGCTAATGTGCAAAATAAAGAGATACTTCTGGAAAACGTACAGAAGTTTAACACAGTACGATCCATGAATTGAGTTAGATATCAGTTTACATCACTTTCAAGGATCAATTTATTTGTTTCGAAATGTCAAATGTGGTTTTTGTTTCTTTTAAAGGTCACATTAACAAAATCTCGAATAATTTCAACATAATTCCAATGAACTTTTGGTTCTAAGACATCTTGAAAAGTAAGTTCACACCCACAAAAAAAATATTCCATATTAAATGCCAAGTCTGTATGTAGCTCAGACTTTAGGGGTTAACAGTTGTTGCTTTCTAACTTCAAATCCTTATAATGTGAACTGGTTTGAGGTTTGGGGCTTCCTGTTAAATATGTTTTTCTCATGAACCATGTAATTTAGTGGCCAAAATATGAGGATTCCTCCATTTACGCTTCTCCGTGGCTGCTATCTTGAATTTTGTCACAACCAATGAATGAAAAGAAGTGGAAACATGCCTTCCTTCGCTTATATCCCTTACTCTTGTCCACCTCCTGCTATCTTCACTTCTCTTCCTTTCCTTCACCAAGATCCCATTCGCTCTCTCAGCATCAACATCACCATATTCTGCTGTAATCGCTCCTCTTTTTCCCCCCAAGGCTCAAGCCTCCGCTCCATACAGAATAAAGGTCTTATTATCACTTTCAAATATTTGCCCTCAGCCTAAGAGGAATCTTTCGATCATGTGTCATGCCAGGAACACTCCTTCACTTATAAATCAAATGTAATCTCCAGACTGTTTGATCAAAGAGTCTTCCAGAGAAAATCGAACATGAGCAAAGAGATTGAAAAGCAGGTGGATTAGTCAACCATCCAGTTTGTAATGGAAAATCTGTGAGGACAGAAAATTGAGGACCTGAAGTGAACCAGCCTGAGGATCAGTCTGTTAGTGAAGAGCATCACTGCAAATCTGCACCAGGAAACGAAGACTGATATGAGGTGCTGGCACCATGGCTAGTGAATAAATAGAGAAAGCTGCAATTCACATATAAAAAAAAAATGCATGGATCTGAACTTGTTTGCAAATGAACCGGGCCTGCATGATAAGACCCATGGCATGCTGTGGGCAGGGCCGGCGCTACCATTAGGCCAACTAGGCAGCCGCCTCTGGCGCAGACATCAGAGGGACGCATTACTGAACGTTAAAGGGTCACAGTTTTATACAAATTATTTAATACAGTATCAGTGGCAAGTGGTGAACGTAGTTTCTCAAAGCTCAAAGTTATAAAAACTTACATACGCTCTACAATGTTGGAAAAGAGACGAGTTGGCTTGGCAACTACATCAATAATTGAACATGCCCAGGCATCAGCACTTGATCTGGTTGAATTTGTGACAAAATTTGCAAAGGAAAAGGCACGAAAAGTGAGATGTTGATGTGTCTGAAATTGAAACTTTTATGAGACATTTTTAACTCTGATTGTCTGTTTTTTTGTTTGTTTACCTGTCTGACTGTAAGCGAAATATTGTGGTGACATGATGGGTTGGTTACGCCAAGTATCCTTAAATGGTATATATACTTAAAGGTGTGTGAAGTAAAAGGTTTGAATGTTGTGTTGCCAATGGCTGAGGTATGCATTATACCGAGTGCCCTTTAGTTCAAAATGATTTGTGTGCCAAAATATTTTATTTTGTATTTGCGAAAGATAATCAAAGATTGATTATTTAAAATTTTGATTTTGCATATCTAAAACTTATTGCTCAAACCAAAACCTGTTTTGTTTATCTGTAATTTCCATTCACACACTCATAAAGGGCCCACTTTCTTTATTTTGCATTGCAAACCACATGGAGTGTCATATTTTTTTAAGTGAAAGCCCATTTTAAGTGAAAAGCCCAACCCTAACAGGGCGGGCCACTGCCATATTAATGGATATTGCGCCTTTAATATTGGTGCTGTTGGCATCTTACGGTACTTATTCTTGCAATATAATTTTTTTTTAGCAGTTTCAAGTTTTCTGCTTTTTATTTTTTCGACGAAACGTCTGTTTTTAATAATCGAAGTTGGCAAAATAAAAAATTGGGGTGGGGGGGGGGGTGCAAGTAGCTGACCTTGCCTAGGGCGCAAAATAGTCTGGCACCGGCCCTGGCTGTGGGGCATATCTAGAATTGCAATGGAATCTGAAATAATATGATGAGACCAATGTAAAGCATTGTCCAATGTAACCTTTTACAACAACCATACGACTAACGGCAAATATATCGAAAATTTATGGAATTCGATTATCCATCCTCTACTTATGAAACATTCAGTTGAAATAAAAAGGAACTCAAATCTGTAGATATGGGGATGTGATGTACTTAGAAACCAAAGCATGGATTTGTGAAAAATGACTAATAATTTAACTTTTATTAAAGAGCATACGCCTGTTTTTATTTATTTTGCACATCATCAATTTAAGCCTGGTGTTGGCTTAACGGTTAAGGTGGTTGGCTTGTGACCTTAGGGTCCTGAGTTTGAGCCCCTGTCCTGCCGTTGAAATAACTCCAGGTGGGTTTGCTCAGCCTGTCATCTTTCCAAGGTCAGCAAAATGATTACCTGCTTACTGGTAACAAGGTGTCATTGCATCAGCAGAACAGCCACACTTCCAGCAATGATGTAACCAAGCAGCCACAGGTTGCATATAAACCACCATCATAAACCTGTTTTTCTTTAACCTTGGCTACTTGTGGCACTACTCCGCACTTCATGATTCACTCTTGAGTGTTTTAATTGAGCAACCTGAGATCGACACTCAAATGCTCATACAAAGGCGGTGCTGCCAACTTCCCCTTTCACAGAAATTAAATATCCTGTTTTGTTGCTGCTATGAATTCATTTTTTATCTTCCCCTTCTCCTACTGTGCCTTGGTTTTTTTATTCAGTTTATATACACTTTGTTTGGATTCACCCATTTTTGCCACTATGGTTTATTTCCTTTAATTACATGAGTAATATTACATGAATTACATGAGTAATAAAGGATGTCTCATGGTGTGTATGCCATGGATGCAACTCTCAACTTTCAATGTTTGTCACCACTCGTATTTGCCTGTGCTGATTTTAAAACTAAATGTTGTTATTCCATGTTCCTCATTTTCTTTTGGCAACAACAAAAAAATGCATTGTGCAATAAAACACCAGGGAATTTATATTGAGCACAAGGCTGCATACGATCACTTTTCTTTTGGCTGCAAAAAGGAAATATAGAACTTAACCGGATATGATTGCATTACCTTGCACAACCAGTACTCAATAAGGCTCTGTCATTTTGACAAACTAGTAACAAAAATGTTTGTTTTGTATTTCTTGCGAAAATCGAAGATTTTTCAAATACATTTGGTGGTCTTGTGCGTTCTTCTGTCTGCTTGTCTGTTTGTCACTTCGCAAAAAAAAATTTTTTATTGACAAGTATGTTGATCACTCCGAGTGTGTGTTTGTTTGGCTGTCTGTCTGTCTACAGGTCTGTTTGTCATTACACTTATACTCGCCTACAGGTCATAATTTTAAACCAATCTTCACGAAACTTTACCAAATGGTAGTTCGTTGTCAGACAAAATCCTATATATTTTTGAGGTCAAAAGGTCAACAGAGGGCAAAGATCAACCACTTTTTCAGATTTCTAAAATCCGCAATTTTCATCCGATTGACTTGAAGTTTGAATCGGATTTACATATCAGCTAAATGAATTCAACCACCACTACTTTGGAGATCAGCATTGGCCAAAAGGTCGACATAGGCCAAAAGTTCAACAACCTTTTCAAATTTCTAAAATCCTCAATTGTCATCCAATTGACTTGAAATTTGAAGAGAATTTTCATGTCAGTGAACTGAAATCAACCAGCAACTATTTTTGAGATTAATATTGGTCAAGCAGTCAACATAAGCCAAAGGTCAACACTTTTTTCAGATTTCTAAAATGCTCAATTTTCATCCGATTGACTTGAAATTTGATTAGGATTTTTATATCAGCGAACTGAATTCAACTACCAACTATTTTTGAGATCAACATAGGCCAGAAGGTCAACATTGGCCTAAGGTCAACCACTATTTTCAAATTTCTAAAATTATCAATTTTCATCCGATTAACTTAAAATTTGAAGGCGATTTGCATATCAGGTAACAGAATTCAACCCCCATTTATTTGGGACATCAAAAGGATGCTCGACTGAGTGCCATTCTACTTTGTTCTGTTTTCCCAAGTGGCGCTCCACAAGTGATTTTTCATCTGTCTGCTCGTCTGTCTGTCTGTTTGTATGTCAATCGCCTAGAGGTCACAATTTTCAACCGATCTTTACAAACCTTCACAAAACGGTAGAGGTGGTCATAAGGAAAAAGCCTATTGACTGAGGTCAAAAGGTCAACATATGTCAAAGATCAACAAATTTGTCAGATTTCTAAAATCCACAATTTTCATCCGATTGACTTTATATTTGAAGAGGATTTGCATAACAGGTCACTGAAATCAAGCACCAATTATTTTTGAGGTTCACATTGGCCAAAAGGTCAACAAAGGCCAAAGGTCAACAACTTAAGGTGGGATTCCTAAAATCCTAAATTTTCATTCGCTTGACTTGAAATTTAAAGAGGATTTGCATATTAGATCACAGAATTCACCCACCAATTATTTTTAGATCAACTTTGGCCAAAAGGTCAACATAGGCCAAAGGTCAACAATGTAGGTGCAGCATCTAAAATCCTCAATTTTCATCCGATGGTCTTGAAATTTGAACAAGATTTGCATATATGGTCACTTAATTCAACCACCAATTATGTTTGTGTCTCAAGGTGAAAAGGTCAACATAGGCCGAATTTCTAAAATCGTCAATTTTCATCTGATTGACATGAATTTGAAGAGGATTTGCATACTTCATCATTGAAATCAACCACCAATAATGTTTCGGTCAACATAGACCAAAGGGCAATGACTTATTTTGTAGATTTCGCAAGCATTGTGCTATGCATGACATATTCCTTGTTTGTTTATTTATTTATTACTAAAATTAATGGTACATGGAAAAAAAAAAACAGCTCAGGTGGAAGGTCAAACACTAATGATAATGTTATTGAGAAAGGGTAAACAAAGAATGAGCAAGGAAGAGAACATGGGGGTAGAAAGGGGTGCAGAAATCATCAAAGAAAGGTGCACAAGCCCCAGGAAGAGTAGAGTAGAGTTGTTTCTTTTTTGGTGTTTTTTTTTTTTTTTAACTTGATTTGCTTTCCAATTCATGTTCCAATTTGTGTTTAAAATGTAACATTCAATTGAAATTAACTTGTTCCTCGATCATAAACTGATGTTAGTAGAGAGAGAGCCAGACAGACAGATGGACGGATGGACCCAATTGCTTAACCTCACTTTTCGCATTGCATGCATAGGGTAATAAGTAGGCCAGGAGTAAAGAGCCAATGAAAAATAACAATATCAACTAGAAGGGAACTCAGCAGATCATATACCCCCACCAGGCTGATTAGTTTACATTTTATATCCCAATGATACACCAGATCCGGATTTGGACCTGAACCAAAATCGAATCGCCTTTTTCTTGTCACCTAACGAACTCATCTACCAAGTTTTGTCATAACTCGTCCACACTCAACCTTTTGAGATATCATGCTACACAGTGCCCTCCATAAGTATTGGAACAGTGAAGTCAAATTTGTTGTTATTGCTATGTACTCAAGTAATGAGCCCGTTTTGGACACGGGGTTTTGCAATCGTGTGTGTGTGTGTGTGTGTGTGTGTGTGTGTGTGTGTGTGTGTGTGTGCGTCATAACTTTTTTTTTACCATTTGAGCTATTGTCATCAAATTTAAACCAAAGCTTTAATATTATAATACGGAAAAGGGCACTTGATAATGTCAAGAGGTCAAAGGTCAGCGTCATCTAAAATCATCAATTTTCATCCATTTCAATTTTCATCATCAATTTCAATTGACCTGAAAATTGAATATACCATTTGAGTTTTGTCATCTAATCGTCAACAAAGCTTTATCATGATAATATGGAGAAGGCAAATTAATAATTTGGTCAAAAGATCAAAGGTCAGCGTCACATAAAATCGGCAATTTTCATCTGATTTACCTGAAATTTTTAGAATCTGCATATTGGGTCACTGAATTGGTTCACCAATCAAAAGCTAGAAGCTAATTTATTTTTTAGATCAAAAGGTCAAAGGTCAAGGTTGCATAAAATCACCAATTTTCACCAGATTGATATGCAATTTGAAGCATTTGCATATCGGGTCACTCAATTAGTTCACCAATAAAAAGTAGAAGCCGATTTATTTTTTATATCAAAAGATCAAAGGTCAAGGTTGTGTAAAATCACCAATTTTCGCCTGATTGACCTGAAATTAATTTTAAAAATTTGCATATCAGGTCAGTGAATTGGTTCTTATCAAAAGGTAGGAGTCAATTGTTTCTTTAAAAAAAATTTAGATCAAAAGGTCAAAGATTGCATAGAATCATCAATTTTCATCCAATTGATCTGAAATTTAAAGAATTTGCATATCGGGTCACAGAATTTGTTCACCAATCAAAAGCTAGAAGCAGATTCTTTTTTTAGATCGAAAGCTCAAAGGCCAAGGCTGCATAAAATCATCAATTTTCATTTTGTATTTTTTTAAAACTGTTTTCGTTATTTTCAGTATACTGAAGAAGAATAAGATGACTGAATACAAAAGACGCGGACTGGCTTTGCATTTTCAGATCCTTTCTAGTTTGAATTTGGGATCATAAGATTAATATGAGGCAAGAATACAGGTCAGCTTCTATTTCTAGGTATTTATTTGCATATATGTTTTACCATTGCAGAACAATAGCACTTTTTATGTCCAGTCCCCCATTTCAGGTACGCATAAGTATTGGATATTCATTTTTTGAGATTTTTGAGGCAATTGAAATATTTTTGAGACATCTACAGACTTGGCATTTAATATGGATTATTTTTTTTGTGGGGGTGAACTTACTTTTCAAGATGTCTTAGAACCAAAAGTTCATTGGAATTATGTTGAAATTATTCTAGATTTTGTTAATGTGACCTTTAAAAGAAACAAAAACCACATTTGACATCTCGAAACAAATAAATTGATCCTTGAAAGTGATGTAAACTGATATCGAACTCAATTCATGGACAGTACTGTGTTAAACTTCTGTACGTTTTCCAGAAGTATCTCTTTATTTTGCACATTAGCCAAACATTTTTTTAACAAAAACAAAAGTTAAATTCAGACTGGGATTACGGACAGTAAAATTACAGTTCAGTACTTCGTGTAACCCCCACGAACATTCAGGAGAGCACGTACACGTTGAGGCATGCTGTTCACGAGATTTGCCAAGGTTTGGACAGGAATCGCTTGCCATGCAGTGACAATAGCCTGCTGCAATTCACGCACAGAGGTCGGCTGCTGGTCCAAGTGGTCGATTTCACGCGTTAATTCTGCCCACAAGTTCTCTATCGGATTCATATCCGGGGACATGGCAGGCCACTCCATATGCTCTACACCACGGTCAGCAAGAAAGTGTTGGATCATGCGAGCACGATGAGGCCGTGCATTGTCATCTTGGAAGACAAAGTTTCCTCGAAAGGCTGCACGAGCAAATGGAAGCAATGTTTCTTCCAGAATGGCCCTGTACTTGAACTGGTTCAGGTTTCCATTCAGAACAACCGGGTCAGTTTTGCCCCATGCATGAAAAGCAGCCCAAACGGTCACCCCACCACCTCCAGCTTGGACTCTTGGCACTATACAATCTTTGTTGTAGGCTTCGTGCACTTGTCTGCACACTCGGACGCGGCCATCTTGACGATAGACCAGAAATCTAGACTCGTCACTGAAGATCACGTGATTCCAGTGTCCTGGCTGCCATTGACAGTGCTCTCTGGCCCACTGCAATCAGTGCTGGCGGTGTTGTCTGGTCAGGCGTGGCTTTCTCAGGGGATGCCTGGCACGATAGCCTGCTTGAACCAGTCGTTGGTTGACTAGCCTTCTGGATACAGGCACATTTGTCAGTTGCTGCCACTCAGTCCTAAGCCGATTAGCTGACTTGGTACGGCCATTGCGGACTAACCGGTGCAGCTGGTGATCATCCCTCCTTGTGGTTCTGCGGGGACGTCCTGGCCTTGGTATTGGAGTAGGGACACCCCTCTGAGCATTTCGTTTCAGGATCTTTGACACCTGACCTTGAGTGATGCCATACTGCCGAGCAATAGCACGCTGTTTCATGCCGTAATTTCGTGAAGCCACCACTCCATGACAAACAGCATTGTCGAGTTGACGGACCATCTCCAGAGGAAGCGGCAATAACTTTTGGAGACGTGCAGCAGTTGTTTTCCACTAATACAGAACGCAACAACCCTTGTATACCCGACTGTGAAGCCAATCATCAAATGCACCTGTCCGTACATTTTGCCACGCCACCTGTGATATAATCCTGTTGTTGACTTCTTGCTGCGACAGACAATCAGTGACATGGTTCTTTTCACAAATAAATCACCAAAGTGTAAAAGAAACTCACCAGATTGATATACTGAGTTAAGAAAGTAAACCCAAGTCAAGAAAAAAAAAAATTCTATATTAAATGCCAAGTCTGTATTTTGAGATATTGTGCTATACTGTATATCGTTTTTAGCCCTATCTCTCAATGGGGAATAATCACTTCGAGATTATCGGATCCAGATCCGGATTCAGATTTTCCCCGAAATTGAATCAATTTGTCCTTGTCACGCACGCAATGTCTCTACCAAGTTTCGTCCGAACCATCAACAACTTTTTGAGATATGCTATATTTCGTTTTGGCCCTCTCTCTCAATGGTGAAGAATGACTAAGAAATTATTGGATCCAGTTCGGGAGCTTCACCAAAATCTTATCAATTCGTCCTGGTCACACACCCAACCTGCACACCAAATTTCATCTGAATCCATCCACAACTTTTTGAGAAATCCTGCACACAAACAGACAGACACACAAACATGGGCAAAAACATAACCTCCTTCCACCTCCGGTGGCAGAGTAACAAGTAGGACAGGAGTAAAGAGCCAATGAAAATATTATTTCATCGCAGTAACAAGAAAGCAGAAAGGGCAAATTAAGTTGCAGGGCTAACAACAAAATTTGAAAGGGTATGTACACTGCCTCATGGGAATATGATGAAGCTGACCCAAAGAAACACGGCTACTTACCCGGATGAGTTGACAGGGAGGATGAATGCAGACCATGTCATTCTAAGTGCAATCTCCAATGCCTCGAACGCCCACAGATTAAAGCTAGCCACACTGTACTTTGAGTTTGAAGAAGCACATTTTATAGATAATGAAGGCCCCAAATGGAAAAAAGGAAAATGCCCGAAGCAAAGCATCACAGAAGACATGGTTAACACCTCCAGTTCCACAATGATATTGGTGAAAATCAGTGCATTTAAATATCTGCACTTCCAATCAAACAAGATGACGTAAACACAGGTGGGAAGGTGCAAGAAAATAGTGCGCCATCGTCGATCTTGTTGAGATTATCATTGCCATTTTTATCATTCTTACCTGGAGTAAAATACATCTGAAACACCTTGAAATGACAACATGGAACATGTTTATTAAAGCCGACTTAATTGTGTGACTATTCTCAAAAAGGTTCACGAAGCCACAAAAGATGTATTTTACTCCAGGTAATAATACTAATTAAGTATACTAACTAACTAATAAGATAATAATACTAACTAATAAGACTAATTAAGTCGCCATTTTTATCATTATTACCTGGAGTAAAATACATCTGAAACACCTTGAAATGACAACATGGAACATGTTTATTAAAGCCGACTTAATTGTGTGACTATTCTCAAAAAGGTTCACGAAGCCACAAAAGATGGCGTCACGGCCCCCCCCCCCCCCACCCCCTCCCACCAACCGGTATTGGCTCTTGAATTTATCTACATGTGCATGTGTGATTTGTACGGCAGCTCCTCCACAAGCCTGAGACCATGCAAAGAAATGGTTTTTTCGTCATTTTATAATCATGTCTTTTTTATGGCCTTGTTCCTTGCTGCAAGTATGAGGCTTTTGTGTTTTGATATTCCAATGACACTTTATGAAACAACTGTTCCATTTTGACATTGTTATGTAATTCTACAGCTCCGACGAAACCTTTCTGCAGTTGCACATTTCACCCTCGTGACTTGAAATATCGTAGCAACACAATCTCCCCACCCGCGCCCCACCTCCCTGCCTGACGCAATCCCTCTCTCAGGATAGGAGGCATAACAGAGCAGAAGATTGCTGCAGCCAAAGAGAGCCAAAACACTTATAAGCAGCCCTTTCCCATTTTGAAAAATCTGAAGATCCAGGAGGGGCCAATGCTTGTTCATGATTCCTCAACACTGACCTTGACACCGAGGGAATCATGACACTTGACCCCTCTTTAGACATGCCTCGTTTGGCTAAGGTTATTCAAAAACTGAATGATGAATTACAAACAACACGATACAAATAATCAGTGCCTTACATTATTACTCTGATAATTATTATTTCATTGTTACTTTTGCTTATACTATAATGAATGCTCAAAATGGGACCCTCATAGATCAATGGAGTTGATAACTCAAGGTGGTTACCATAGAATGCTACTGGGTAAAAGTGGTTAGTCATTGTCAAAATATTTGGAATTAAAAACCATCCACGATGAAAGATGGAAGTACATTTGGAAACTGACTTCTTTTTTTTATTTGAAATGATATACTAGGTAGTATCTTTATGAACCACAAGCACAAGCAGGTGAACAAGTAGCATAATGAAAGAGCTGCGCTCCAACGCGAGTCGAAAGAATTGACGCGACCAAAGACGGAATTCGTCCGAGTTGCTTTATTGAAACAAAACAGCTCAGGTATTCTGACAAAAGCCCGTTTATCGGGCAGCAATATATATACACATTTATGTCGGGAAGTTTGCCCGGCAAAAGCTATACCGGGCATGCCCGGGTGTCAAGGGCGAGCCTTGGAAAGGCGAGTCTGGACCTGCCCGGGCGTGTTTGGCTGCGGCCTGGCAAGTCGAGGCTGGGCGTGCCCGGGCGCTCTGGACGAGCACTGGAAAGGCGAGAGCGGGCATGCCCGGACGCTCTGGGCGAGCCCTGGAAAGGCGATGGCGGGCATGCCCGGACGCTCTGGGCGAGCCCTGGAAAGGCGATAGCGGGCATGCCCGGACGCTCTGGGCGAGCCCTGGAAAGGCGATAGCGGGCATGCCCGGACGCTCTGGGCGAGCCCTGGAAAGGCGAGAGCGGGCATTCCCGGGAAAGACAAGACCGGGCGTGCCCGGGAGGTTCGGGCGTGCCCGGGAACAGTGAGTCCGGGTATGCCCGGGAGAGGCGCGTCTGGCCGTGTTCTGGCAGGTGCAAGGCGATTGTGTGCATCCAGCGGTAACCGCTACACACGCCCCTCCAGAATCGACCTGCACCGGCAGGGTCAATTTAAGGGGGGTCCGGATGACCCGGCCAAAGCGACCCCTGGAGGGTCGTGGGGAGGGGTCCGACGTGGTGGTGGGTGGTCGAGCGGGGAGAACTGTGGATGGGGGGCGGCCTCGCCGCGGAGGAAGGGCCAACCGTGGTGGTCGGTCGACGTCCATGTGCGCCGGTTTGAGGCGGTCCACAGAGATCCGGTCCGACCGGCCGCCAACGTCGACGACAAAGGACTTGTCGCCCCGTCGCAGGACCCGGAAGGGCCCGTCGTATGGCGGCCGGAGTGGCCCCCGGTGCGCGTCATAACGCACAAAGACATACTCCGCTGTGCGAAGCGCCGGGGGGATGTAGGACTGGGGGCCAACGTGGCGGGACGTTGGCACGGGGGCAAATCGGCGGGCGGCCTCCTGGAGGTCCGAGCGCTGGTGTGCGGCGGAGCAGGGACTGGTAGCGTCGGGCACGAACTCGCCCGGGACGCGGAGCGTCTGGCCGTAGACGAGCTCGGCGGCGGACACCCGGAGGTCCTCCTTGGGGGCCGTGCGGAGGCCCAAAAGGACCCACGGCAGCCGGTCGGTCCAACCGTCGTCCTGAAGGCCGGCCATGAGTGCGGCCTTCATGGAGCGGTGAAACCGCTCGCACAACCCATTGGCTTGGGGGTGGTAGGCCATGGTGCGGTGCAGCGTGACCCCCAATGAGCGGGCGACCACGCCCCAAAGTTCGGACGTGAACTGTGGGCCGCGGTCGGACGAGATGTCCGCCGGTGCGCCGAAGTGCGCGACCCAGGTGGCGATGAACGCCTGCGCCACGTCGGCGGTGGTGGTGGAGGTGGAGGTGAGGGGCACGGCCTCCGGCCACCTGGTGGTCCTGTCCACCATGGTGAGCAGGTGGGTGAACCCCCGCGATGGGGGCAGGGGACCCACCAGGTCCACGTGGACGTGGTCGAAACGCCGTGCAGGCATGGTGAAAGGTGCCAGCAGGGCCTGGGTGTGGCGGTGGACCTTGGCCCGCTGGCAGGCCGTGCAGGCGTTGGCCCAGTCGCGGACGTTCCATCGAAGGCCGTGCCAGACGAAATGCGCCGACACCAGCTTCTGAGAAGCTTTCCGGCCCGGGTGAGAAAGGCCGTGGATGGAGGCGAAGATGTGGCGCTGCCAGGAAACGGGCACGATGGGGCGAAGCTGGCCCTGGGAGACGTCGCAGAGCAGGACGGTGCCCGCGAAGGGGATGTCGGCCAGGCGGAGGCCCGTGTCCGCCGCCCGGAGGGCCTGCACCGAGGTGTCGGTGGTCTGGTCGGCCGCCATGAGCGCGAAGTCCACGCCGAGGTGGACCGCGTTCGCGCTGGCCCGAGAAAGACAGTCGGCCACAGCGTTGTCTTTGCCGGCGATGTGCCGGATGTCCGTGGTGAATTCCGACACGGCGGAGAGGTGGCGCTGCTGGTGGGCCGACCACGGCTCCGTGACTTTGGCCATTGCATAGACCAACGGCTTGTGGTCGACGAAAGCCGTGAACGGGCGGCCCTCCAGGAGGTGTCGGAAATGGCGAACGGCCAGGAATAGACCGAGCAGCTCGCGGTCGAACGTGCTGTATTTTATCTCGTTCAGCCGGAGCTGCCGGCTGAAAAAAGCGAGTGGCTGCCAAACCCCGTCCACCCATTGTTCATGGACGGCGCCCACCGCGTAGTTGGAGGCGTCCGTAGTGAGGGCGATGGGCGCGTTGAGCACCAGGTGAGCCAGCAGCGTTGCGTCGGCGAGGTCCCGTTTTGCGCTCGCGAAGGCCGCATCCATGGCCGCGGACCAAACGATGTCATGCTTGGCCGGCTTGCCCCGGAGGGCCTCGTAAAGGGGCCGCATGAGCTGAGCAGCGCGGGGCATGATTCGGAGATAAAAATTCACCATGCCGAGGAACTCTTGTAGGGCCTTGATGGAACGGGGACGCGGGAACGTGGTGATGGACTCGACCTTGGTCGGCAGTGGCACGGCCCCGGTCTTGGTGATGCGGTGGCCCAAAAAGTCAACGGTCGTCGTGCCGAAGTGGCATTTGGCCGGGTTGACAATTAAGCCGTGCTCGCTGAGGCGACCGAACAGTGTTCGGAGGTGGAGGAGGTGCTCGGCGCGGGACGTGCTGGCGACGAGGATGTCGTCCAGATAGACGAAAAGAAATGGCAGGTCGCGCAGCACGCCGTCCATTAAGCGCTGGAACGCCTGGGCCGCGTTCTTGAGGCCAAACGGCATCCTCAAAAATTCGAACAGGCCGAACGGCGTGATGACGGCCGTCTTCGGGACGTCGGCCGCCCGGACAGGTACCTGGTGGTATCCCCGTATCAGGTCAATTTTGGAAAATATGACCCGTCCCGCCAAACGGGCAGAAAAGTCCTGGATGTGCGGGATCGGGTACCTGTCGGGGGTGGTAGCGTCGTTGAGGCGGCGGTAGTCGCCACACGGGCGCCATCTGCCCCCCGGCTTTGGCACGATGTGCAGTGGTGAGGCCCACGCGTTATTGGAGCGCCGCATGATGCCGAGGTGCTCCAACGCGTCGAACTCGGCCTTTGCCACGGCGAGCTTGGCCGGGTCGAGGCGGCGGGCCCTGGCGTAGACCGGCGGGCCCGTAGTGGGTATGTGGTGCTCGATCCCATGCCGCACTGCGATGGCCGAAAACGTCGGCCGTGTGAGGGCCGGGAATTCCGCGAGCAGGCGAGCGAACTCGTTCGCCGTCGGGAGGGCGCACGCCAGTTCGGTCGGCGCGGAGCTGCTCATCGTGCACGCCAGGGAGCTGAAGGTCTCGGCGTTGACAAGGCGACGACGTTTGACGTCGACCAGCAGCCCGTGCGCGCAGAGGAAGTCGGCGCCCAGCAAAGCCATGGGGACGCAGGCGGTCACAAAGGTCCACTGAAAGCGCTGGCTGCCGAAGCAGAGGGTGACGTTGCACGGGCCGAAAGTGCGTATGGCCGAGCCATTAGCAGCGACCAAAGAGGGGCCGCAAACGGCGTCCCGCCTGTCCTGCTCGGGGGCGGGTATGACGCTCAGTTGGGCGCCGGTGTCACAAAGGAAACGCCGCCCGGACGCTTTGTCCCGAATAAAAAGCAAGTTGCCCGAGTGGCCGGCGCTCATGGCTGGGAATGAACGCCGGCCCGGCCGTTTCCCGACTTGCCGAAAGTGCACGGAGGTCGGCACGTCCGAGCCTTGTGTCCGAACCTGGCGTGGTAATAACACCATGCCTGGTCAGTTGGAGGCCCCGGCCGTCGTGTCGGAAGCGGTCGGTGCGGCGTGGCGGCCGCCAGTTTCACCGGCAGTTCGGCCTCCAACCGCGCAGGGTGCTCGGGCGTCGTGGGCGTCGCCTCGGACGGCGGCAGGCTCCAGGTAGCCGCGCCGATGTGTTGGCCCGCCGAGGAGATCTTATCGGCTTCCCTGGCGAGGGTGCGGAGATTGGTGATCGACGTGCCAGCCAGGGCGAGGCGTACCGGGTGAGGCAGCTGGCGAAGGAACAACTCGCGGAACAGAAAATCCGGAGAGTGCTCACCGAGCAACGAGAGCATATAGTCCATGCGCTCGGACGGGCACGTGTCGCCGAGCTCGGGCAGGTCGAGCAGGCGCCGTGCGCGTGCCGCCGGTGAGAGGGCGAAAGCGTCGAGGAGGAGCGTCTTCAGCGCGTCATACTTGTCGGCAGCCGGCGGGTGCTCGAGGAGGCTCAGGGCGCGAGCCGCGGTGGCGGAACCGAGCGCTGCCGCGACGTGGTGGAAGCGGGTGTCGTCCGCGGTGATGCCTCGCAGGGCGAACTGGGAGTCCGCCTGGGCGAACCAAACAGCCGCGTGAGCCTCCCAGAAGGTAGGCAGTTTAAGAGTCACTGCCGTGTCCATGTCGGTAGGTCACCAGTGAAGGAGCTGCGCTCCAACGCGAGTCGAAAGAATTGACGCGACCAAAGACGGAATTCGTCTGAGTTGCTTTATTGAAACAAAACAGCTCAGGTATTCTGACAAAACCCCGTTTATCGGGCAGCAATATATATTGTTACAGACGCGGTTGTGGATGTTGGTTTACCGAGCGGTTTGGTATGACCGCGTCTGCACGTTTACCCGATTATACTCGAACCTTGGCCGAGTCGCGCTACGCTAGATCAATGAAGGAAAAGGACACAACGGCTGGGATTAAAAGGACACGACACCAGGGATACGGTTCTCAAGACCTCCGGAGGAGGTTATATTATGGCGGAAGGTTAGATTACAGGAATGAGAGGGACAGCATAGGAAGATAGGCACTTAAACACGGTCTTATAATAGCCCCGACAGACGACAGATAAACAGGACAAAGACTGACTCACACGGGGATTGATGGCAAGGAAAGCGGGCAGTCGATGGCTCAAGGTGCACCGTTCTCGGAGGGGGTGCACCGTTCTCGGAGGTACTGCAATACCGGGTCGATGCGTGGAGCTCGCTCAGCGCTTGGAGGTCGCGACTTGTCTCTTCTTCAAGCTCGGGGTGCATCTGACGTCACGTCCGGTAAGTCGCTGCGTATATCCGGCGGGGAGTGACACGCCCTCGGCTCGTTAGCTCCGCCCCAGATGGAATCGGCCCGTTGCTTCTCATTGGGTGCGTGCGGGGGGGTTGCCGGCTCCGCCCTTGACGAGGGGCCGACAGCCAGCCCCTTCGTGGTAACCCCGTGGGCGCACCTGGCAATGGCGGCTAACCAAGCCGGAGTGAGGATGCACACTCCCCCGCGCCGCGCCCCTCTGTTGTTGTAGTTGTTGTTATTGTTGTTGTTGTTGTTGTAGTTGTTGTTTCATGGGGAAGATGGGAGGAGGTAAGGGGAGGTCCTAAACTCACTACTGGTGCCATACAATCACATTCTGGTGCAACGAAGAGTCAGAATTAATGGAAACGAGTCCTTAACTGACATAGACTAAGAATAACTAGCAAGATGTCCTATAGTTGTCTACGTGAGATGCGGTGAACCTGGGCACGACATTTAATGGGGGAAAAAGGGGAAGGTCGGTTCTACAGAGTGTTATTTACAGGCAATGGGACTAGGGAATGGGGGATTGGGGATAGTTGGGGAGTATTGGGGAAATAGGGGAGTATTTACAAGCGGATATTGAGGCCAAGTCCCATATCCGCAACAATATACACATTTATGTCGGGAAGTTTGCCCGGCAAAAGCTATACCGGGCATGCCCGGGTGTCAAGGGCGAGCCTTGGAAAGGCGAGTCTGGACCTGCCCGGGCGTGTTTGGCTGCGGCCTGGCAAGTCGAGGCTGGGCGTGCCCGGGCGCTCTGGACGAGCACTGGAAAGGCGAGAGCGGGCATGCCCGGACGCTCTGGGCGAGCCCTGGAAAGGCGATAGCGGGCATGCCCGGACGCTCTGGGTGAGCCCTGGAAAGGCGATAGTGGGCATGCCCGGACGCTCTGGGCGAGCCCTGGAAAGGCGATAGCGGGCATGCCCGGACGCTCTGGGCGAGCCCTGGAAAGGCGATAGCGGGCATGCCCGGACGCTCTGGGCGAGCCCTGGAAAGGCGAGAGCGGGCATTCCCGGGAAAGACGAGACCGGGCGTGCCCGGGAGGTTCGGGCATGCCCGGGAACAGTGAGTCCGGGCATGCCCGGGAGAGGCGCGTCTGGCCGTGTTCTGGCAGGTGCAAGGCGATTGTGTGCATCCAGCGGTAACCGCTACAATAACTTACTGTGGATGACACATGCTCAAAGGTCATGGATTACAAGCAAACATCATTAAAGCAGTTTGTAAGTTTGTTTTAAACCATTTATAATGAAGATTTGAATGTAGAAAGTGACAGTTCTATGATGGGTGCATTGTCAACTAAACTGTATATATCACCGAAGGTGAAAGGAGGTTATGTTTTCAACCCTGTCTGTCTATCTGTCTCTGTCTGTCTGTTTGTCTGTCTGTTTGTCTGTCTGTGAACAAGATATCTCAAAAAGTTGTGGACAGATTCAGACGAAATTTGGCAGAGAGGTAATGTATGTGACAAGGACGAAATGATTAGATTTTGATGATAATCCAGATTCGGATCTGGCTGGTAGAATTTTCTAAGTGATTCTTCACCGTTGAGTGATAGGGCTAAAACTGATACATAGCAGGATATCAAAAAGTTGTGGACAGATTTGGACGAAACTTGGTGGACAGATTGTGTGTGCGATTAGGACTAATCGATTCGATTTTGGTGAAGATCTGAATATGGATTCGGATATGAGAATTATGTAATTTTTAAGTGATTCTTCACCATTGAGTGATGGGGCTAAAACTGATACATAGCAGGATATCAAAAAGTTGTGGACAGATTTGGACGAAACTTGGTGGACAGATTGTGTGTGCGATTAGGACTAATCGATTCGATTTTGGTGAAGATCTGAATATGGATTCGGATACGAGAGTTATATAATTCTTTAAGTGATTCTCCAGCCTGGAGAATTTTGAGAGATCGGGCGAAAAGCAATATATAAGATGATATTTTAAAAAGTTATGGACGAGTTATAACTAAACTAGGTGGACGAGTTGGTTAGGTGACAAGAACAAGCCGATTATATTTTGGTTCAGGTCTGAATCCAGATCCGGCCTATCAGTGGGATACAAAACAAAAACTGTTCAGCCTGGCAGAGATACGCACTCTACCGAGTGCAGTTCTAGTTCTTATTGAGATTGCTTTTCAAGTATTCTACTTCCTAATTATTTATCAAACCAAACTCATTTTAGTATACAGCTGCTCTTGTAAAAAAAATACAAACACTTTTGAGAATTAAAAAAGTCTCCAGACAGCTATGAAACCAAAGTAAAAGATACAATGGTTGCCAACATTTTGACTTGACAGTTTGATTCAAAAACTGAAATCTCACAAATTCTTTACCTGAAAGCTTTCACAATGCATATTTACCTTGAAGCTTTCACAATACATGACATCAAGAAATGGACGCAGTTTCACGGAAAAATATTGAAGTAGCATTTAAAGACATAATATTTGGACGTGTACAAGTAAACAAACCACGGAACAGATTAACGATGGAGAAATTCATGACCGAAAAGAAGTAAAAGCATTCACTAGCACTGGTCAGATCCATCAACTTATGAGGATGAACAACCAACAGTGGAAAGAAGGAATTACCTGACTAAAAGAGAGCCAAACTCTACTTCATGATTATCTGAAGAAGTTTAACTCTGAAACCTGTCTCCCTCCCCCAAATCCTGGTGCCGTCTGGGCAAATCTGTTTCTTGGGTTTGTTTCCCTTCCATCCCCCCTTCCCGAACCTCAAATGGCAACACAGTTGACACTGCATGCGACAAATCCAAATTCCTCAACTCTGTGTTTTCCTCAAAATATTGTGTCCCTGATCCATCTCTCTCTGTACCCACCTTACCCAGTCGTACGCAGCTGCTCCTGGACTCTGTATCCTTCTCGCCCGACAAGGTGGAAACACAGAGTTGACGTTGATTCTGCATCTGCACGAGACGGCATCAGCCCACGGATCCTAATATCCTGCTCTGCCGCTCTATCTCACCCTCTCTCTGTTCTGTTCACCCTCTCATCTGCCATCTGCTTATAAATCAGACAACATTACTGCTTTAGACAAAAAAGGTGCAATAACAGATCCTTGCAATGACAGACCAATCAGCCTGCTCCCAATAATCAGCAAGGTCATGGAATCCGTCATTGCTTCTGAAATGAAATCCTTCCTCTTCTCCAATGGCTTGACCTCTGATCATCAATTTGGATTCAGACCAGGTCACTGGACTCTGGACATGCTGCTTCTGTTGTCTCAGCAATGGATGGAGGTCGTCAATGCAAAACAGGAAATTAGAGCTCTCTCCCTCGACATATCACGTGCCTTCGATACAGTCTGGCACCCAGCTCTGCTCACCAAACTCTCCTCTTATGGTATCCATGAAAATCTCCATGCATGGCTTGTGGACTTCCTCTCCGGTCGCAGTCGACGTGTAGACCTGAATGGAATTCTCTCATCTCCCCTCTTCCTGTCCAGGCTGGAGTTCCTCAATGCAGTGTTCTGGGCCCTGTGCTATTTCTGGTCTTCATCAATGATCTCTCCGACTCTCTGGAAAATCCTCTCTATCTCTTTATTAATGACCACTCTCTGCCACTCCATATCTCATCCCTCTGATCGGCAGTCTGCAGCCTCCTCACTCTCTGCAGACCTGGACAAAATCACAGACTGGTCAAACAAGTGGAACATGTCTTTCAATCATGACAAATCTCACACTCTTACTATGTCTCTCCGAAAAGACCGACTGGATAACTCTCCCATCTACTTTCTCAACAACCATCTCCAAGAAGTTCTGTCACTCAAGCTTTTGGGTCTCACTATGTGCCATGATCTTTCCTGGGAAAACCACATTTCCAAGCTGGCCTCTAAAGCCAGTCGCCGACTGGGCATCCTCCGTCGTGCGAAGTCCTTCCTTGGCACACCTTTGCTCCTCACCACATACAAGGCTTTCATCCGCAGCTCAATGGAATACTGTTCTCCCCTCTGCGCCGGTGCTCCTGCCTCACACCTAGTTCAGCTTCACGCTGTTGAAACCCAAGCTTTCAGAATCATTGGAATCTCCCGTGATGAAGCTATCTCCAACGGCCTTTCACTCACTCACGGCAGGCAGGTTGGTGGTCTTTCTTTCTTCTCCCGACTCATCTCCAGCCTGGCTCCCCCAGCTCTGTCTGTGCTCTGTCCCCCAAATATTCCTACAGGTCGCACAAGATCTGCCAGCAACCCTCTTATGGTTAAACTGCCAAAATCAATTCTCTCTATTCACCTTCACTCTTTCATTCCTCTTTCCTCCCACCTCTGGAACAAACTCCCTCACTCTCTTCAATCCCTCTCCTCCCTCCAGGTCTTTAAAACAGCTGTTCACCACCATCTTTTATCTTCCCCCATCCAAAACCTTGATCTTTTCTACACACGTTAATTCACCCCAGATCCACTTTTTTTAAATACCGACTTCTTTCCTGAAAGTCTTAGCAGTTTCCATTTGTTTGTTTTTTTCCTCTCCCACCCCCCCCCCCTCCCACACCCCTTCCCATGCCTCCTCCCCTCGAGCCCTCTCCATCCCACAGATCTCCCAATGTTCCTGCTCTCAAATGTTACACTTGTGTGCTTACCTCTCTCTCCCCATCTTGTCTCCCGCACCCTTTATCATATATTGTATGCTTAATGTGTCAGTTTGTCTTTTTATGATCAATGTTAGCTCTTCGACGAGCCTCGATCTTGTATCCAAAAAAATAAATGCGAGAACAACACTTTTATTGGCCTGCCCACCTTTAAAAATAAATGTGAAAGCACTCAATCAAAAAAACTTTGTTTAACGCAGTCTTTGACCTTATGTCATCGGTAAAACGTATCAAAGTTTAGTTGTTTTTGGCCTACTCAGTGCAATTAGACAGTGTTATAACAAATTGTAGTTGTTCACCGCTCAGAATTTACCGGTAATCTGATTTTTTTTTTTTTTTGTTTGTTTGTAAACTTTGATTTTATTACTTATACCAAAGATAATGTTTGTGTAAAGCATTACTTACTTCTTCATTTTCTGTTTGTGATAGTTATATGTTGCTGATAGATCTGCATTTTCATTTAAGGTTTCCATTGTGCTTAATGCCAACAACAACAACAACAACAACAACATGCATTTTAAAGGCCATTTTCCCTACTAGAGCGGGGGTTAGCCTTGCGGTCCCCATGACAATCTTCTCCATTTTCCCTATTTTCTGCATCTCTCCTTGTTAACCCCCTTGCCCGCATTTCTTCTTCCACCATCTTTAGCCAAGTCTTTCTCGGTCTTCCCGGTCCTCTACTTCCTTCTACATTCATTTCCATCACTCTTCTCAACCAGTCACTTTCATCCTTCCTCAACACATGGCCAAAGCATCTCAACCTGTTCCTCTTCACAGCATCAATCACAGGCTCTATTCCCATCATCTTTCGCAATTCATCATTTGTCTTCCTCTCTCTCAACGATACTCCGCACATCAGTCGAACCATTCGCATTTCCACCCTTTCCAACCTTCGTAGCTGCTCTACATTCATTACCCATGTCTCGCTCCCATAAATCATAACACTTCTCACACATGCAGCATACACTTTTCCCTTCAGCTTCAACGACACTCCCCTCATCATCAGCACGCCACTCAGTTCCCGAAACTTCTTCCATGCACATCTCACTCTAGCAACCGTTGCCGAGTCTGATCCACCTTCTTCATTCAGCATGTCTCCGAGGTAGCAAAATGTTTTCACACCTTCCAGCTTCACGCCGTCTCCAAGATCCAACTCAACATTTCTTCCATCTGCAGCTCCCTCTGTGCACACCTTACATTTGAATGTAGCTGCCACACTGGTTAATGACCCTCTCAGACCACTACATTTTTGATGAACCCACTCAGCGCACATTGTACATTGAATGGAGTTCACTCCGACACCCTTCCTACACACAGCACAGGGCCACTTCCCAGTTCTTTCCACCTCACCACATGCTTTACCACTTGCCATCACCTTCGTCTTTCCGATATTCACCTTCAGACCTTTTGTCTCCATACATTCCTTCCACTTGTTCATCTTTTCCTTCAGTCCATCCATACTTTCCGCAATCAACACCAGATCATCTGCATACAACAACTCCCACGGTAAACCCTCCTTTACGGTCTGAGCCAGCACCTCCATCACAGCTTCAAATAGTAGTGGACTTAGTACCGATCCCTGATGCACTCCCACCTTCACCTCAAACTCACCACTGTTCCCGTCCTTCGTCCTTACAGCTTTGTGCGCTCTTTTGTACATTGCCATCACTACTCTGATCAACCATTCCTCCACTCCTAACCTCCTCAATGCCCATGTCAATACTTTGCGTGGAACCCTATCGAATGCTTTCTCCAGATCAACAAACCCAAGAAACAACTTCTTCCTCTTCTCCATGTACTTCTCCTGCAACTGCCTCACAATGAACTTAGTCAGGTCAAAATACAGTTTAACCCCCAAAAAATTGCTACAAAAGGTTTCTCAACTGATTCTGGTAGGGTTTAGCGTACGTTATAACATACTAAAAGTTTACCAAAGTAGGACCCCCGGAAAAGTGTTTTTTTCAAGATGGCGTCCAAGATGGCCGCCAAAACCTCTTAATGATCATAACTATGTAACTATCAACTCAAATTTGATGATCTTGGTGTCTATCCCTAGGTTTTTGGGGGCAAGGAACACATTAAGACCATTAAAAATGAAAGTGGGCCATTATATGTAACACAAAAATCCAATATGGCGTCAATAATGGCCGCCAACACCTCCAAATGACCGCAAGTCCATAACTATTGACTCAAATTTAATGATCTTGATGTCTATCCCCAGGTTTTTGGGGGCAAGGACCACATTAAGACAACTTTGGATATTACTGAGCTGTTGAATCATTATGAAATTGAACTCATGACCTTCAGCTGTCACCTAATGCACAAACACCTTTGTCCATAGAATAAGTTTCAGAGCGTTCAGTTTTGAGTGTCATCCTCCTCCTCAGTATCGACCTCTTGAGTGTTGTTTGGATTGTCACAGTTTTCAGTTTGGCAAGGGCCACATGCAGCAGTGCAGCGGAGTCCATAGCGTCTGCAGCTGCATCGAGAGGATTTGCATCCCCCCAAACAGTTGCAATGGATAATTTTCAAGAGTTTGTCAGGCGCAGCATTGTTTTGGGTCATAATTGGAATTAACTGATCATTTTCCTGTTTCCATCCCCATTCAGTTGGGTTCATTTCATTTGCCATCCCCATCCATACCATAATTTGAAAGTACACACGTTGGCTATGGAATATTGTTGCAGGTGATGTTGGGGGGAGCCGTTCAGAAGTGACAAATGCTTGAGCAGTTGCCACTTTTTTGGTGAAAATGATATGGCGCAGTGATGATAGCGTATCATTAGACTTGCCACCAAAGAGATCAACCATCAGGTCTTTGCCAAGATCTGATATGTCCTCTTGAGATTTGTTTTGAAGGATGAATGCACTAGCACAGGACTTCATGACAGGATCAGATTTCACTAATTTCCGGAAGGCTGACTTTTTTCCGATGCCGAAAATCCTTGAAGTAGAATCACATCCTGAGTAGGCATGTACAAAGAGCAACTCATTGCACACATCGTCTCCTAAAGTTTCTTTCAACAGGTTAATGTTATACACTCTGTGTTCTTTTGACTGCTTGTTTGCATCAGAACGGAAGTAGATGATCTCATTGTCTGTTCTGGAGTAATGAAGGAGCAAGATCAGCAAATCTGTATCCTCACCGACCAACGTTGTGGTGCAATGACGGGATCGTTCAACAGTTGCCTTAACGATATCAACGTCTGCATCCCCTGGTGACTGAATGACATGGCATCCCCTTTTAGTTAGTGCTGTGCTGATGAGAGCAATCATGTCTGCCTTGTTTTTGTCACGAGACAAAAAGTCGTCCTTTTTGCCTGCAAACTCTGTTTCTGCAGTGAAACTAACAATAGGGTGCAGGTTTTTTCCTCGTCTCTGATGTGTGTTGTCTTTTATGGAGGGACCTTCACCATAGCCATCGAACACCACTGTCGCTTGTCCGTAATGTCTCACAGTGAAGTCTGCATAAGACTCAGCTATTGCATTATATGAGTCGCCTTTGTTCCATGGTAAACGATGGAGCAAAGAGCCACCATCAAGCACGTAACAATCTGTTTTGGGAATAGAGTTCATCACAGCCTCACTTGATAAGTCCGCAGCATGGTCTCGAATTGCCTGAGCAAGCTGAGGTTTGTCTGCTGTTCGAAGAATGTTCCTGGTCTCAAAGAGGGCTGGAGGGTAGGGGCTTAGTTCATACGTCAAAACCTCTTCAAGGGAAAGATCTCCTGACCTTGACACCAGAAGGAAACGCTGGAACAGAAGGGCAGGATCAATGGTACGATCAGGAGCAATCTTCACAGCAGAGATATTCCCAAGGGTTTTGGCTCTGTCTTTCCGCTTGAATTTGTAAGTAAATGCCGACTTTCCGATTATATCTTCAATGATCTTGTTTCCAACCGATTCAAAGTCATGTACATTCACATCTGGCCCAGCCACTATCCCGTTGACAATGTTTCTCAGAGTAGGATCAGATGTGAAGGGTGAGCAGGCTGCAAGCTTTATCCGAATTTTCTCGAGATCAGATGCATCTCTCTTTTGATGCGTGCCTCAGTTGAGTCTTTGTGTTGCGGACTTGTAGTATAGGTTAGGTTTGTGAAATCCTGCATCGCAATGTTGTACTCGGATGTTACAGGTGCAGATAAGGTCCAAAGGTTTCGCATGTCCTCGGTCATCCCACTGCCGCGAGTTAGACCACCAGTGCTCTTCAGAGACCTCATCAACGTTTGTTCGATGACAAGATCACTACTATGACAGCTCGTGGGCAATGACAGCTCGTGGGCGAACTGCCTGAATTATGGCATGACCAACTGCCGCAACCTTGCGTCTTGTGTCTTTCCCAACGAACAATGTTTCCAGTGCTGTCCGCAGACTAGTCGGAATGAACGATAGGGCTGAATCAAGTTTTAAATCATCACTACCTGGATACTGATTCGTCACGGTAGAAACCTGAGATTTTATATCACTTCTGATTAACCTAGCAGCAGTTTCAATAATAGCGCGTTTTTGGGACTCTTCATCGCCTTCCTGACACGTTTGCTTGTAGTATGATCTCAGAATCTGCGACGTTTGTTCTCTCATCGTAACAATATCGTCCAAGCCTTCTCTTTCACCAAAAAAAATTGAGTCCTTAAAGCGTTCTTTAAGACGCTTTTTCAAACTGTAATTGTCATACGGTTCCGAATCAGGATTACAAAGATACCCTTTCATTATGAGGCTCAAAGATGTAACAGTTAGTTGTTCCTCACTGTTCAGTTCTAGGTAAGCACACATTTTCTGAAATGCTTCATACTTATCTTCATCTTTAGGACGACCACACTTTCTGCGCTTGGCTTCGGGGGCTTTCTGGAACTCTAAAGGCACAGACTTGAAGGACCGGAAATTTCCACTACACGAATGATGATAAAGTCCGTCTGCTGCATGTAAATCTCGTAAATAGTATTCAATCCGACCCTTTACAGTATGTCCCCAATCATCTGAAAGGGATTCACAGACCTCCACAATTGTCTCCACAAATTTGTCAGTCCGTACCCAGCTAAAGTGTCCCTTGTCCAAATCAATTGTACATCCACAGAATACGCAATCCTTTTCACTGTCAAAACCTCCACTTGATTGTCTTGTGGTTCTCTTTGGTGGCACAGAACCACTACTTTTCTTTGCAACATGGCTTTTAATGTTTTTATCATTTATGTACTGTTGACGACAGCTTTTATGCACTTTAGTACTGGCTTCAACTACAAGATCGTCCTTCCGCTTTACACTGGCTTCATTTATTCCCTTCGCCCCCTTCCACTGAATTGCAACCCAGTTATCACTGGAATCCTCGATCTCCTCCTTGCAGATTGGACAAAAAGCTTGACTGGCTGTGCTTGCACTCATTGTTGAATCATGTCTGAAAAAGAGAAAGATGAGAATTAGTTATTCAGTTAGATCCAATTCGACACATTCTTCAGGTCAATATATGGAAAATGCCCCCTCAACCTGTTAGATAATGGCCCACTTTCATTTTTAATGGTCTTAATGTGTTCCTTGCCCCCAAAAACCTAGGGATAGACACCAAGATCATCAAATTTGAGTTGATAGTTACATAGTTATGATCATTAAGAGGTTTCGGCGGCCATCTTGGACGCCATCTTGAAAAAAACACTTTTCCGGGGGTCCTACGTTGGTAAACTTTTAGTATGTTATAAAGTACACTAAACCCTACCAGAATCAGTTGAGAAACCTTTTGTAGCAATTTTTGGGGGGTTGAGGGGGTATTTTCCATATATCGACCTTACTAAAGCGCGTCTGTCGTTCCTCTTCCTGGCATAAATCCAAACTGCATTTCGTCGATCTTCACTTTCTTCCTTATTCTCCTCTCCAACACCCTTTCCAATACCTTCATTCCATGCTCCAATAACTTTATCACTGCTTAATGCCAGCAGTGTGATATTGCAAGAAACAGTTTGGTCGTCATTATTTAAGACTGACACGATGCACCATGGGAGGCGTTGAGAAAAGTCATCTCCCAATACCTTGATCATTGTTTGGTAGCAGGCCCAATGACTGTGTAGGCTGAAGAGCAAATAGCCGAATAGCCAGTTATCCAGGATAGCAAAGTGGTCAATCCATTAGTGATGCTGTATCCCTGACAACACAGTAGGGAGGCATCGTCCGCTCACCGATACATAAATTTTCTTTCCTGCTGCTTGTCTTTCCAAGCTCGTTTCTGTCTCTATGGGACAGTTTCCTGGTGACAAACATCCCACACTGAGTGCGTAAAATGTCCAGTTAGCTATCAAAATTCATGGAATGGATAGGCCTGAAATCACAATCCTCAACGGGTGGATGCGCGTACGTGTGTTTGCGTGATGCAAGGCTTCTATCATGTAACAGGTAACCATTAGAATCTCTCCACTTGAACCAGCTATCATCAATACATTACTTTTCTCAGATTCACATTCCATTTATATTTATATCATAATTGAAGGCTCACGGAAGAGATAGTACGTATTGTAAAAATAAGACCAAGCTCGTCCATGTTGCTTAGATCACAAATCTTGGTGCAGATATAAAAATATAACTACAAGGTATGATGATTTCATGCACTAAAATGAATTTGACACCAATATAAAATCTCAAATATTCTGCATGGAACAATCAATCTTCCCAAGCATGACCATCACTTTATCATTTCTCTGCTGACATTTGCCTGAACAAGGTGACTTTCCGTTATAAAGTCTCCACAATAATGTATGCATGGTCATTGCTTTCCTCCTTTAATTAAAATGAGCTTAATTTCATGGTCTTCTGGTGAAGTGGAACTTTTTGTCTTTCCCAATTCTTTCAGACCAACTTTGTTTTTTGCAACATAACTGGAAAAGGGGAAAACATTTAAGACTGACTAGCAATGACATTTGAAAGTAATGAACTTGCAGCAGCACTAAAAGCTCATAAAATGGTACTCACATGGCAAGTACTTTTGTCCAGAGTCTTTGCCCAGGTAGAGCTTCACTGTGTGGGATTTTAAATCTTTTGCCTTCTTCACTGTGGATGACAATAAAATAAATAACGATTCGTCTCACAAAAACACACACACACACGATGGTGTGTTGAGTCGTGCAAGTATTAGCATCAGCTGTTATGTGACGCCATGCATTATGCAATCCTGGTGGCAAAGCTGATTTTGCCAGGATGCAGACAAATGTCCTTTGTATTTGACCAAGTACGTATATTGGCCCTCTGTCCAAGGTACGTACACGTTGCTACTCCTGGATTTGCATGACATATGCATGCACTTTGGCATCGCAAACCTCAATGTGTGAGCTTGGATTTGAACATACTAGACTAGAATAGGTGTTGTGTGCAAATCAATAAAATGTGAACTCAACTCTTCACTATGTCAACATCATTTGCCAAGAGAGACATTCGGATCACCCCGAGGCATAGTGGTTTGAGTATCTGTTCCGAATCTGGGATGTCTCCAGTTCAAACACCAGCCAGAGTACTACTACACGCTATAAAATAGTACGTGCGGCTTCCTTGCCTGGTGCTCTGTATTTAAAAGGATGGAGCACCGACCAACAACCATAAGCTGGCATTAATAGCGCAGGCTTTGATGGGCCTCATGGACTCTTCCTGCACTGAAGTGCCTTGTAATGTTGTAAGAGAACTCTATAGAGGTTCATCAAGGACATAAATCCTAAAGTGCAAGTTCTCAACTTTGTCAATATTATTTGTTTTAGTTTTTAATCCTTTTTGTTTTTAAAAGGTAATCTCCATAAAGAAGTACATGTCAAAAACTCATGCTTTATATACAGTATTGTACACTTTTATTTGAGGTTTTTTGTCCTTGATGAACCTCTTTTATCTGTTATGTCCGTTACATGTCTGTTACAAGGCACTTCAGTGCAGGAAGAGTCCATGAGGCCCATCAAAGCCTGCGCTATTAATGCCAGCTTATGGTTGTTGGTCGGTGCTCCATCCTTTTAAATACAGAGCACCAGGCAAGGAAGCCGCACGTACTATTTTATAGTGTTTAGTATGACTCTGGCTGGGGTTCGGACTATCGACTTCCCAAACTCAGAACTGACGCTCAAACCATTATGTCAACAAGTCCGGTAAACCTCAGGAGAGATCCGTATGTCTCTCTTAGCAAAGGATGCTCGCATTGTGAAGAGTTGAGTTCACATTTTATTGATTTGCAGAGCAACACATATTCTCGTAAAGTGTGTTCAAATCCAGGCTCACACGTTCATAGCTCAATAAAAAGACAACTGAATGAGACTTCAATTTCGCTGAAAGTTTTCTGGGACTAAATACTATCCTGAGGTATATAATACCTGGTAAACCAAAACCATCTCAGGTATCAATGTGTACCGGGATAATATTTCTCTATCACTAGCAGCTACCTTTTGTAGTATAAAACAAGTGATATAAACATTTTTTTTTAATGCAAAAGGTTGTGGGGATGTTACTCCAAAAATTATGTAAACAAGGTAGGGATGATCAAAATAAATGATCATGTGAAACCATCCCGACACCTTTCTTTGAATAATGGTCGTCTTGAAAAAAGACACTAAGTGTGAGTGAGTGAGTGAGTGAGTGTGTGTGTGTGTGTGTGTGTGTAGGGTTATATCAAACCTGCACACATACAAACCCAATTAATGTCTTTTCTAAGGACGACCATTATTCAAAGAAAGATGTAGGGATGGTTTCTCATGATCATTTCCTGTGATCATCCCTACCTTGTTTACATCGTTTTGGAGTGACATCCATACATCCTATTGCATTTACAAATTTGTTTTTATGACTAGTTCCTGTACATTTTTTTTAGAAATGGACACGGAATTGTTTTTTATTCTCAGTATTTGTGTTGTACTAAAAACGAGTAGTTCCACCCCCACCCCTTCTGGGTGGAATGATATGGATACGGAGGGGAATTTGAAGTGGAGGACAATCTTTAGTGAAGCTAATTTAGTGACGAGATTGATGCAACGGTATTTCTGCTTCAAAATTGCTTTACCAAGAGTATGTGACAAGAGCGCCTTTATTAACTATAATCTACTACTGATTTACAATTGTTGTAGTACAAACTTTGTAGTCATGCTCACATTGTAATGATACTGTACATATCTTATCGATGATCTAACATTCTAAATAGTATGTACTTTATAGAAATATATGTGTGTTGTTGCTGTCGATTGGCCCTGCACAAATAGGGTAGGGACAGGGATCGACATTCCGGGAGCGACCCAGAATACTGTAAATAAGAAAAGAAATCCACGGACTTCCTGATACTATTCCACCATTTAGCACACCCATATAGGTCTGATTAGCCCTCGGACAAATGTGACTAGTGCCCCTTTGTGGATGACATCAGGCTGACAAATGCGAAAATGTGGCAGGCTGATTAACAGTCGTAATCCTGGCCGCCCCTCTGTTCCCTTCCTATTATTTTACGAAGGAATGCCGTTTTGCATACTTTTCATGGAGTCCTTTCAAGCTATTACAATTTTGAGCAGTTTGCTCGATCCTTCCCACAATAAAATGCAGAGCATTCGTGTTTAAACCAAGTTGGTAGCTACAGACACCAAATTTGAGTTAGTCTGTCAAAAAAGAAGGCAAAGAAGAAGAATGACAAACGGGCACTTTTAGTTCTCTCATTTTTACAATTCAGCAATGATGTCCCAAAGTTTAATGAGTGTTATTGGATGGGGAATTCGCTGCAGATGATTGGTAGGTAATTTATGGGTTTAAAAGTTTCATCTTGAGAGATTTTTTGAGGACATATGTTGCACTAGCAAAAGTACCCGGCGTGGCCAGGTGGGGAAGCAGGGGGGGGGGGGGAAGGGGAGGAGAGGAGGGGGCATAAGGGAGGGAGAGTGGGGAGGGGGAGGGGTGGTGTGGGGTAGGAGGGGGGAAAGGGGAGGGGCGAGAGGAGGAGGGGGAAGGGGTGGGAGGAGGGTGGGGTAGAGAGGGGGAAGGGGTGGGAGGAGGGTGGGGTAGAGAGAAGGAAGGGGAGGGGAGGAGGGAGGCAGGAGAGGAAAGGGGTTCATATATATGCTGGTGGGTGAATGTGGCGTTCATCACGTTTCTGAGTTAAGTGTGATGCCGATCAGGAAGAAGAAGAAGCCGTACTACCAACTTCGTACACTTCCAGAATTGTTTGATTTATATGTATTCAAATGTCTGGTGATTGTTTTGCATTTATTTAAGTGAATGTGGACTTGCATATAACTGTCATTCATTTAAAAAGGCTTCGGCACTATCGAGCCGTTATTTTTGGTTTTGTTTTGTTTTAACTCCAAAAAAAACGAACTTTTTTTTTCTAATTTCTTTTTTTGGCCTAAAACACTCCCACGCACTCACTGATGAACCTCTGAAAGTTTGATGAAGATCCGTTCAGCCATCTCTGAATAAAACGCGGACACACAATTAAACTGGACACACACACACACACACACACACACACACACACACACACACACACACACACACACACACACACACACAGAACTCGCGTTTATATATATATATATATATATATATATATATATATATATATATATATATATATATATATATATATATAGATTAGGTCAATGGAGCGTCTGGCCATCCCTACATAAGAAGTCTACCGTTCTTGATAATCAGGAATCAATGAAAAATCAGCAATCATGTTTACTGGGTTTCATTAACAAATCTTTCATTAGTGCATTAGATTGCACATGTTGGCTGTTTAAAAAACAATAAGTGATTGCGTGCTTGAAAGCACATTACAATTACAAAGCACTGCAAGAGTGATCATACAGTTTCTTCAGAAAGCATGCACACCCCTGGACTTTTTGCACATTTTGTTGTGTTACAGCCTGAATAGACAACGGATTAAACCGAGATTTTTTTTGTCACTGATCTACACATAATACCCAAAAATGTCAAAGTGGAATATTTTATAGAACTTTTTACAAAATTAGGAAAAATGAAAAGCTGAAATGTCTTTGGTCAATAAGTATTCAACCCCTTTGCTATGACACTGCAATCTGAGATCATGTGCATCCAATTCCCTTTGATCATTCTGAGAGTTCCCAAGACCACTCTGAACCCCTGAAAGTGTTGAAAGTTCCCAAGAGCACAATGAGCTCCATCATTAGGAAATGGAAAGAATATGGAACTACCCAGACTTCTCATAGAGCTGGCTGTCCGACTAAACTGAGCAATCGGTCAAGAAGGGCCTTGGTCAGGGAGGTGACCAAGAACCCAATGACTGCTCTGACAGAACTACAGAGTTCCTTGCCTGAGATGAGAGAACCGGCCGGAAGGACAACGGTCTCTGCAGCACTTCACATATCTCGGCTTTATGGGAGACGGTCCACACGGAAGCCACTCCTGAGAAAAAGGAGCATGGCAGCACGCATGTAGTTGTGAAACACATGAGGCAAAATATTCTGTGGTCTGATGAGACGAAAATGGAACTATTTGGCCTGAACGCAAAGCGATATGTCTGGCAGAAACCAAGCACAACTTATCACCCATCTAACGCCATCCCTACCATGAAGCATGGTGGTGGCAGCATCATGCTATTGGGATTATGTTCAGTGGGTGGACTGAGAGACTTGTAAGAATAGAGGGCACAATGAATGGAACCAAATACAGGCAGATCCTTGAAGAGAACCTGCTTCAGAGTGCAAATGTCCGTAGACTGCATCAAATATTTACATTCCAACAGGACAATTACTCCAATCATACAGCCAAAGCAAAACTTGAATGGCTTCAGAACAGGAATGTGAAAGTCCTTGAGTGGCCCAGCCAAAGCCCACACTTGATTCCCATTGACAATCTGTGGAAAGACTTGAAGATTGCTGTTCACCAACGCTCCCCATCCAATTTGACAGAGCTTGAGCATCTGTGAGGAAGAATCGGAGAAATCCCCCCAAAACCAGATGTGCAAAGCTGATACAGACTCCCCAAATCCCGTTGTGCAAAGCCAAGAAGACTCGATGCTGTAACGCTACCAAAGCGCTTCTATGAAGTATTGACTCAGGTGGCTGAATACTTTTGTAAATTAGACATATCTGTATTTCATTTTTCATAAATTTGCAAAAAATCTAAAAACAAGAAAACAAACAAGTACACATACATTCAAAGTACACCGCCCCATGCCAAATAATTAAATATGCTGCAGCGCGGCATTGCCGGGGCGCCTCCGGCGCCCGGCAATACCGCAGTGCAGCTCATTAAGGCTGCATTGGGAGGGAGAGGTGTACACTAATTGATTGATTAATTGTATAATTAAAATCAATAAAAGATTATCACAAAATATTTTCATAATCAATTGGCTAATCGCATAACTAAACCACTAGTGCTTCATCCGAAGATGTATCTTTTAGAAATTTAATTAAATAAGTCATTTATAAAAAATTAAATAATTAATTGATTACTCAATAAATAATTAATCGATTAATCAATAAATAATTAATAGATGAAATGATTAATCAATAAATCAAAAATATCCTTGATAGCCACATCACTTGGTCACTTATGTCCAAATATTAGCTTCCCAGCTCAAAAGGTGCCTGAGATATTGGCCAAATGAGAAAGAAAATAAATAAATGATTAATAATGAAAATAAATAAATAATAATCATAAAAAAATTAAATTGGTAATCAATTTGGTCAGAGAACACATAAACTACCACTATTTCATCAGAATCTGTAACTTAAAAAAAAAATTTTTTTGGGTCATTAATCGAATAATTAAATAATTAATCGATTAATTGATTAATTAATAAATCAAAAATATCCTTTGCAGCCAAATCACCTGGTCATTGGCATGTCCAAATATCAGCTTCCTAACTCAAAAGGTGCCTGAGTTAATAATGGTCAGAAGAGAAATGAAATTTAATTAATTAAATAAGTACTTAATTAAACGCTAATAATTAAATAACTCCTCAATTAATTGATTATTCAAAAAACAAAAAATACCGTATTTGACAAAGGACTTGCTCACGACTGTGCCGAAATTTCAGCTTCCTAGCTCAAAGGATGGCTGAGATATCGTCCGGACAACCAAGAAAGAAAACAAATAAGTCATTTATAAAAAATTAAATAATTAATTGATTACTCAATAAATAATTAATCGATTAATCAATAAATACTTAATAGATGAAATGATTAATCAATAAATCAAAAATATCCTTGATAGCCACATCACTTGGTCACTCATGTCCAAATATTAGCTTCCCAGCTCAAAAGGTGCCTGAGATATTGGCCAAATGAGAAAGAAAATAAATAAATGATTAATAATGAAAATAAATAAATAATAATCATAAAAAAATTAAATTATTAATCAATTTGGTCAGAGAACACATAAACTACCACTATTTCATCAGAATCTGTAACTTAAAAAAAAAAAAAATTTTTGTCATTAATCGAATAATTAAATAATTAATCGATTAATTGATTAATTAATAAATCAAAAATATCCTTTGCAGCCAAATCACCTGGTCATTGGCATGTCCAAATATCAGCTTCCTAACTCAAAAGGTGCCTGAGTTAATAATGGTCAGAAGAGAAATGAAATTTAATTAATTAAATAAGTACTTAATTAAACGCTAATAATTAAATAACTCCTCAATTAATTGATTATTCAAAAAACAAAAAATACCGTATTTGACAAAGGACTTGCTCACTACTGTGCCGAAATTTCAGCTTCCTAGCTCAAAGGATGGCTGAGATATCGTCCGGACAACCAAGAAAGAAAACAAACAAACAAGAAACCAAGAAAACAAACAAACAAGAAACCAGAGTGAAAACTGAGTACTCTCTTTCAGCGTGCGTCACTGCCGAGCCCCCTTCGGTGCCCAGCAATGACGATTTGCAATGCCTGGAGATGGCATAGGAAAGGAGCGGTGTACAACATGTTTTCACTTTGTCGTTATGGGGTATTTTATGTGGATCAAGGACAAAATGTTTTTTATTTAATCCATGTTAAATTCAAGCTGAAACAACAAAATGTGAAAAAGTCAAGGAGTGTGAATACTTTCCAAAGGCACTGTAAAAATGACATTTGTATTGGGATTTGAGCCTGAAGTCAGGAGTTGCACAAGAAGGCAGGGAGTGTGAGGTAATGAGGCATGAAGCAAGGGCTGTTGTACCAATATAGTGTGCACTGAATCCTTTTCGTGAGTGGTTGCCATCAGAAGAAAAATGCAGCCGTAGCCAATTCCTGCTGCTCACAATCGGTGGAGGCACTTGGGAACCAGTCAACCTAAAATATCACAGGAAAGGTTCTGTTTGTTTACATCAAATACGTTAATGTCAAAAACGTGATATTGCGTGGTTTTAGCTAAACCTGGATCCAAACACCTTTCAGTACATAAACACACCTTTGTACTGTTGCTTCAGAGCCAGTGACCTCCAAAAGATCATAGCCCTTCTCAAGATCAAAATCTTCAAAGATTAGAGAAACCAGATCTTCAGACTCTGATCCCAGAAGCAGCCACGTACAATCCACACCATTGTCATAGTTAGCTGGATAGTTTGGGCTCCGAATTGGGCCACTGGATCCGCCCAATGTTCCACCACAAGCTCCTTCCTCTGCCACAGCAAATTACTCAACGTCAAACAAGCAAAGACGTGCGAGAATACAATGTACGGTACATGGAAAGTTTGACTCCTACCTAGGGTTATAAATGTTACTCTATAATGTTGCAATAGCTCAATGAAACCATTTGACTCATCATGCTTGTGCTACTTGAAGATGTCACATGAGGACACCATTTGACCCATTATGCTAAAGGTTCAATTCAATTGATATGCACAAATGTCAAATGTATGCAATTGTTGGAAGTTTGGATGTTTGTCTGTCTGTGTGTATGTCTGGTTGTGCGTATGTCTGTGTGTGCGTATTGTTACGTGCTCCTCCCCAAACCCCGGTCACGGTGTACCTCCGAGCCCCGAGAGGAGTCACGGCAGAAAGATGCGTTATTCTGTATGTCAAAGATCAATGGTGAAACCACACCAATTGTTACCAACAAACAAGTATTGTATTAAGATCACACAAGCAGAACAGTACAACAACAATAGTAATCAATTGTACAACCAATATATTTTCCTATGATGGTACCATCAGGTTCATACAATATAACTCACTGTGCTCCAAGTGAGCGAAAAGAAGAACATTCCCCAATGTCTCTATTCTGGCATCAAGCCAAAGTCGATCCGCTCCAGTAATCGTCAGAACGATGTCCAATCGAGACCAGAATCCCGTTCGGATGACAGTCACAGTCCCGCTGCCAAAGCTGCCCAAAGGTGCCCTCAAGGCGACTGGGAAATCACACACTCGGGTATGGACGTGCCACGGCTCCAAATCGGCGATCCGCAGATTTCCCACTCAAAGGCCACGTTACACACGCACACCAGATTAACGTCTGAATGTGGTGAAAATGGTTGAAGCGAAGTGAAAAACCTTGAGCGATGCGCAAATCCTGTGCGAGGTAAAAATGGCCGACGGCCCGTTCTCGTGGCATAACGGCACTCCGATGATTCTCCTCGGAATCAACTGCAAAACCTGTCACTTAGGTTTATCTGTCACAGCGATGACAACTCTGTCGCAGGAATCCCTTTCCCGGGAAACCCAAAGTTCACTCGTGACCCTCGTTCGCCAATCGTTCGCTCCAGACCTCGAAGCAGCTCGGCTTCTTGTCCGACTCACTCGCTCCGCCTTCTCTTCCTCCTCTTCCTCTTCGGCGTCGTCCGGTTCCGGTTTCATTTAAAACATTAACTTTTTTACCTTTTGAAAATAGTAATCTCTATATCCCTCAAATGATAACAATAAATAGTACACGGAATAAAAAATGTTTACAGTGGATGAAAACCACAACAACGGAAGTGACAAATCCGTAACAGTATGTCTGTTTGTGTGTCTGTCTGTTTGTGTCTGTTTATGTGTCTGTCTGTGTGTATGTCTGTTTGGATGAATGTCTGTGTGTATGTCTGTTTGTGTGTCTGTCTGTCTGTGTGTATGTCTGTTTGGGTGAAAGTCTGTTTGTGTGTTTGTCTGTTTGTGTGTATGTCTGTTTGTGTGTATGTCCATTTGTGTGTCTGTGTGTATGTTTGTTTGTGTGAATGTCTGTGTGTATGTCTGTGTGTATGTCTGTGTGTATGTCTGTGTGTATGTCTGTGTGTATGTCTGTTTGTGTGAATGTCTGTGTGTATGTCTGTTTGTGTGAATGTCTGTGTATGGCTGTGTGTATGTCTGTGTGTATGTCTGTGTGTGTGAATGTCTGTTTGTGTGTCTGTCTCTTTGTGTGTCTGTCTGTTTGTGTGTATGTCTGTTTGTTTGTGTGTCTGTGTATTTCTGTTTGTGTGAATGTCTGTGTGTATGTCTGTTTGTGTGTATGTCTGTTTGTGTGTTTGTTTGTGTGAATGTCTGTGTGTGTATGTTTGTGTGTATGTCTGTTTGTGTGTATGTCTGTTTGTGTGTATGCCTATTTGTGTGTCTGTCTGTTTGTGTGTGTGTGTCTGTTTGTGTGTCTGTCTGTTTGTGTGTCTGTCTGTTTGTGTGTCTGTCTATTTGTGTGTCTGTCTATTTGTGTGTCTGTCTGTTTGTGTGTCTGTCTGTTTGTGTGTCTGTCTGTTTGAGTGTATGTCTGTTTGAGTGTATGTCTGTCTATTTGTGTGTCTGTCTGTATGTGTGTCTGTCTGTTTGTGTGTCTGTGTGAATGTATGTTTGTGTGAATGTCTGCTTGTGTGTATGTCTGTTTGTGTGTATGTCTGTTTGTGTGTATGTCCGTTTGTGTGGTGTCTGCTTGTGTGTATGTCTGTTTGTGTGTATGTCTGTTTGTGTGTATGTCTGTTTGTGTGTATGTCTGTTTGTGTGTATGTCTGTTTGTGTGTATGTCTGTTTGTGTGTATGTCTGTTTGTGTGTATGTCTGTTTGTGTGTATGTCTGTTTGTGTGTATGTCTGTTTGTGTGTATGTCTGTTTGTGTGTATGTCTGTTTGTGTGTATGTCTGTTTGTGTGTATGTCTGTTTGTGTGTCTGTCTGTTTGTGTGTCTGTCTGTTTGTGTGTCTGTCTGTTTGTGTGTCTGTCTGTTTGTGTGTCTGTCTGTTTGTGTGTCTGTCTGTTTGTGTGTCTGTCTGTTTGTGTGTCTGTCTGTTTGTGTGTGTGTCTGTTTGTGTGTGTGTCTGTCTGTTTGTGTGTGTGTCTGTCTGTTTGTTTGTGTGTCTGTCTGTTTGTGTGTCTGTCTGTTTGTGTGTCTGTCTGTTTGTGTGTCTGTCTGTTTGTGTGTCTGTCTGTTTGTGTGTCTGTCTGTTTGTGTGTCTGTCTGTTTGTGTGTCTGTCTGTTTGTGTGTCTGTTTGTGTGTCTGTGTATGTCTGTTTGTATGTCTTTGTATGTTTGTTTGTGTGAATGTCTGTTTGTGTATGTCTGTTTGAGTGTATGTCTGTTTGTGTGTATGTCTGTTTGTGTGCATGCCTATTTGTGTGTCTGTCTGTTTGTGTGTCTGTCTGTTTGTGTGTCTGTCTGTTTGTGTGTCTGTCTGTTTGTGTGTCTGTCTGTTTGTGTGTCTGTCTGTTTGTGTGTCTGTCTGTTTGTGTGTCTGTCTGTTTGTGTGTCTGTCTGTTTGTGTGTCTGTCTGTTTGTGTGTCTGTCTGTTTGTGTGTATGTCTGTCTGTTTGTGTGTATGTCTGTCTGTTTGTGTGTATGTCTGTCTGTTTGTGTGTATGTCTGTCTGTTTGTGTGTATGTCTGTCTGTTTGTGTGTATGTCTGTCTGTTTGTGTGTATGTCTGTCTGTTTGTGTGTATGTCTGTCTGTTTGTGTGTATGTCTGTCTGTTTGTGTGTATGTCTGTCTGTTTGTGTGTATGTCTGTCTGTTTGTGTGTATGTCTGTCTGTTTGTGTGTATGTCTGTCTGTTTGTGTGTATGTCTGTCTGTTTGTGTGTATGTCTGTCTGTTTGTGTGTATGTCTGTCTGTTTGTGTGTATGTCTGTCTGTTTGTGTGTATGTCTGTCTGTTTGTGTGTATGTCTGTCTGTTTGTGTGTATGTATGTCTGTTTGTGTGTATGTCTGTCTGTTTGTGTGTATGTCTGTCTGTTTGTGTGTATGTCTGTCTGTTTGTGTGTATGTCTGTCTGTTTGTGTGTATGTCTGTCTGTTTGTGTGTATGTCTGTCTGTTTGTGTGTATGTCTGTCTGTTTGTGTGTCTGTCTGTTTGTGTGTCTGTCTGTTTGTGTGTACGTCTGTTTGTGTGTACGTCTGTTTGTGTGTCTGAATGTTAGTAAGTGTGTCTGTCTGTTTGTGTGTCTGTCTGTTTGTGTGGCTGTCTGTTTGTGTGTCTGTCTGTTTGTGTGTCTGTCTGTTTGTGTGTCTGTCTGTTTGTGTGTCTGTCTGTTTGTGTGTCTGTCTGTTTGTGTGTCTGTCTGTTTGTGTGTCTGTCTGTTTGTGTGTCTGTCTGTTTGTGTGTCTGTCTGTTTGTGTGTCTGTCTGTTTGTGTGTCTGTCTGTTTGTGTGTCTGTCTGTTTGTGTGTCTGTCTGTTTGTGTGTCTGTCTGTTTGTGTGTATGTCTGTTTGTGTGTATGTCTGTTTGTGTGTCTGTGTGTCTGTCTGTTTGTGTGTCTGTCTGTTTGTGTGTCTGTCTGTCGTCTGTTTGTGTATCTGTATGTGTGTTTATTCAACTTGTAAGCATGCTTGAACCACTGGACAGAATGACTTAAAAACTGGTGGTTGTTCCAGAAGCATGCATTGTTCGGTTTTAGGTGATAAAATATCATTGTCCCAGGTGTTAAAGGGGTGGAGAGGAGCCTAATTATCTCTTTGTAAATAGGTATGACAACGCGCTGCTCCCAGTGAAAGGGATTATTGCAATTCATAATAAAGTCATCTTTGTCAGGAAAAACGCATCTCGCTATACGAGATCGGTGCAGGTGTGTGTGTTACTCTGTGTGTGTTACTGTGTGTGTGTTACTGCGTGTGTGTATGTGTGTGTGTATGTGTGTGTGCTACTGTGTGTGTGTGTTACTGTGTGTGTGTGTGTGTTACTGTGTGTATGTTACTGTGTGTGTGTTACTGTGTGTGTGTGTTACTGTGTGTGTGTGTGTGTGTTACTGTGTGTGTGTATGTTACTGTGCGTGTGTGCTACTGTGTGTGTGTTACTGTGTGTGTGTTACTGTGTGTGTGTGTTACTGCGTGTGTGTGTCACTGCGTGTGTGTGTTACTGTGTGTGTGTGTGTGTGTGTGTGTGTGTGTGTTACTGCGTGTGTGTTACTGTGTGTGTGTGTGTGTGTGTTACTGTGTGTGTGTGTTACTGCGCGTGTGTTACTGCGTGTGTGTGTGTGTGTGTGTTACTGTGTGTCTGTTACTGTGTGTGTGTGTGTACGTGTGTGTGTGTGTGTGTTACTGTGTGTGTGTGTGTGTTACTGTGTGTGTGTTACTGTGGGTGTGTGTGTGTGTGTGTGTGTGTGTGTGTGTGTGTGTGTGTGTGTGTGTGTGTGTGTGTTGATGTTGATGGGTTGACTGACTGCCTGGACGCAACTGAGGTTGTGGATCTACTGATGTACCATCTATTGATGTGGATCCATGATCGAGGTTGTGGATCCGCCGTTTGGAGAGGTCCTGGGCTGAAAGGATCGAAACCTCGAGGAAGAACGGTACCCAGCTGATGATCCATGCATTCGGGAAACGAGTCAATTGCTTACAGGTTAAGCTTCTTGCTTTAGGTGGAGAAACTATGTTTGAGGTTTACAATTTAAATATAGTTAAATATGGGATGTTGTGAAATTAACATCATTTACAACAATCCTTTAAATTATTTATATTTAAGTTGAGGAACAACCGATACTGTACAATTAATTAAGTGTGTGTGTGTGTGTGTGTGTGTGTGTGTGTGTGTGTGTGTGTGTGTGTGTGTGTGTGTGTGTGTGTGTGTGTGTGTGTGTGTGTGTGTGTGTGTCTCCAAAGCCAGTCGCCGACTGGGCATCCTCCGTCGTGCGAAGTCCTTCCTCGGCACACCTGAGCTCCTCACCACATACAAGGCTTTCATCCGCAGCTCAATGGAATACTGTTCTCCCCTATGGGCCGGTGCTCCTGCCTCACACCTGGCTCGTCTTCACGCTGTTGAAACCAAAGCTTTCAGAATTATTGGAATCTCCCGCGATGAAGCTATCTCTGAGGGCCTTTCACTCACTCACCGCAGGCAGGTAGGTGGTCTTTCTGTCTTCTACCGACTCCTCTCCGGCCTTGCACCCCCAGCTCTCTCTCTGTGCTCTGTCCCCCAAATATTCCTACAGGTCGCACAAGATCTGCCAGCCACCCTCTGATGGTTAAACTGCCGAAATCTCGGCTCTCTGCTCACCTTCACTCTTTCATTCCTCTTTTCTCCCGCCTCTGGAACAAACTCCCTCACTCTCTTCAATCCCACTCCTCCCTCCAGGTCTTTAAAACAGCTGTTCACCACCATCTCTTATCTTCCCCCATCCAAAACCTTGATCTTTTCTACCCCCGCTAATTCACCCCAGATCCACCTTGTTTGAAATTCCAACTTCTTTCCTGGAAGTCCTGGCAGTGTCCATATGTTTTATACCTCTCCCACCGCCCCCTTCCCATGCCCCCCCCCCCCCCCCAAAGCCCTCGCCCTCTCTCAGATCTCTCCATGTCTCTCGGTCCCTCCTCTCAAATGTTGTGTTTGTGTCCTTCCTCCTCTCTCCCCATCTTGTCTACCGCTCCCGATGTTATATGTTTTATGTGTCGGTTTGTCTTTCTGTGTGATTAATGTTCGCTCTTTCACGAGCCTCGATCTTGTATACAAAAAAAAGAAAAGAAAAAAAAAGAGATTGAATTTTGAGGAACAGAAATGAAAAAACCAGGTGTGTGTTTGTGTGTGTGTGTGTGTGTTACTGTGTGTGTGTGTGTGTGTTTGTGTGTGTGTGTTACTGTACTTTCAGGCAAAATGCCGTCGTGTGCTGCCGACGAATACACAAATCGTGACGAACAAAGGCAGGAGTGACTTTCCACTGGTAAGGCTTCAAACACTGTTACTGTGTGTGTGTGTGTGTGTGTGTGTGTGTGTGTGTGTGTGTGTGTGTGTGTGTGTGTGTGTGTGTGTGTGTGTGTGTGTGTGTGTGTTACTGTGTGTGTTACTCAAACTGAACAAAACTGTCAGCTGAAGGAGCAAGAGAATGTCGTTGTCTTACACGAATGTTTTATTAAATTGCGGAAGCATAGCCTGGTACTTCGTAAGCAGTTTGTGAGTGTAACTTCCATGGGATAGGATACTACCAGCTGATCAAAACTGATCCCAAAACAATATCCAATATCTTCCACTCCAACAGGGTGATGCAGAGGCAAAGCACTTGCCCCTGGGCTGCCTATTCTGGGTTCCATTCTCGACCAGACTAGAAACGGCTTGGATTACGGTGCTTTGCAGGCAGGTCATTACATCAAAAGGTGCGCTATCCATCACATTAGACATATACCAAGGGAACCGTCTGCGGACATTGATTGCCAGTGCTCGACATAGATCCTACGGTGTCTTTTGTTGAAGAGTATGTGAGTTATCACCAGCACCTTGGGCAAATGTCAAATTCATGTCAAAACCCGATGTGCGGCTCATATTTGCTGCTGTCTCGTGGTAGCCTTTGAAGGACTTCCAGTGTGCTGAAGTACAGCGACATGATATTATCCTGAAGTGGAAAAAAAAGCTGTGGTAAAAACACCATGCTATAAAAAATAGAGAGAAAAGGAAGCCTTTTATTCTTCTGCTGGTTGAAAGTACTCAAAACTGGGAGGTTATGCATTTCTTTGCAGGAAAGGGGAAAAAACATTTTCGGGAGTGATCGAGTGTCGGTTGCCTATACACCGCCCTGGTTCAATTTTTTTTGTACGAGTAAAAAAAAAAAAAAACATTCCTGGTGGTCTGGATGAATTTGAAGCAGGTTTTACTTAATTTTTTTTCTCCTTGAGGAGCGTTTCTGTGTTTCAGGGTTGACAGACCGACAAAGTAAAAACAGACAGAACTAGCCCGCCACTCAGTAGAGCGCATACTCCCGCCGTGGGTCAAGTTGGAATTGTACGATTTCACAAAAGTTTGAGGGAGTAGTTCAGTGACAACACAAGACAGACACTGCACAGATATACATATAGAAGATTAAAAACACCTCACAGCCGCAAAACACGAAATTAAAAACACCTCACCACCACGTCATTTTACACCTCACCACCACATAATTCAAAATACCTCACCACCACATAATTCAAAATACCTCACCACCACGTGATTCAAAACCACCACCACGTTATTAAAAACACTTCACAACCACGGAAAAAAAAGTTTGAGGGAGTCGTTAAGTGACAACACAGACACTGCCCAGATGTGTCGATATATAGATAAATAAACCTGAAAATCACAGAGCCAGAATTATTTTTTGGTCTGGGAAGCCCATGCGAGGTTTCTTCTTCTTCAGCCTCTTACAACCCTGGGTGAATATGCGATCTTTTTTTTAAAAGTTCGAATTTTGCCAAATCTGTTTTATTCGTTTGTTAATATACCTCAGCCATTGACAAATCTGGAATTATAATTATATTCGAGGTTCAAATTAACCCGGGACATTGTGTCAAACGATGCCTGCAAGTCTGTAGTATGTGATAAATAATTAATCGTCAACAGGCGAACACTCTTCTTCTTCACGCAATAACAATTTCCAGCTTCCAGACCGTACATCCAATCATCTTCAAATTTTGCACACTTGTTACTCTTCATGACTTCTACTAGAGTATGAAGTTTCACGTCGATCAATGAAGTGGTTCAAGAGATTTAAATGTTTTTATTATTTGCGTTTAATTAACGATATCTGCCAAACCACGTAACCTATCGCAAATTCCAAAAGGGCATTTTAGTAGACTGATATGCTGAACAGATTTGTGAAGTTTCACCTCGATTGGATCACAAATGAGGGAGGAGCTAGGTTTTAAATGTTTGTGCTTAAAAACGTCATAACTCTAAAACCATGTGATGCATGACGTCATGCTCGCTGACTTTTTTGTTTGTCATGGGTATGTGATTCTGCCTGCAAAGGTT
>NC_136268.1:124426066-124433566 GCF_964187855.1 Myxine glutinosa
TCTCCAACCCCTCGCTCCTCTCCAACCCCTCGCTTCTCTCCAATTTCTCTCTCCTCTCCAACCCCTCACTACGCATGCTGCACAGTGGAGAGCATTGCACACAGGGGAGAGGAGGAAAGGATCACATACAGGGGAGAGGAGGGAGCATAGGGTGGGAAGTGAAACTTCTACCTTTACTTGGTTGACTTCATTTGATTTGACTTGAGAGGGTGGAGGGTGGAGAACCCACCTTGACTCTTGTTCATTTATAAATTTGAAAGTATCGAAAACACTTCGCTTTACAAAGTAGAAGCGGATTAAAACCAAACGTTATTAATAAATATTGTATTTCATAGCTGGTCGACATTATTATGTACATTTTTGAAGTACTGTATTGTTTAATTACATAGTTGGAAAAGAGTTGAATCGCCTTAAACAAACTCTCTATGTAACCCCAGGAATATGGAAAAATATAATTTGACTTCGGTTCGATCCCGAACTTCAGTATTCAGTCGCTGTGCTTTTACCAAGTGATAATAAAAATAACGAAGTCCTGAAACGTTTTCTTCTCTCCTTCTCCTCTCCTTCCCTCTCTCCTTCCCTCTCTCATTCTCGTCTCTCATTCTCGTCTCTCATTCTCCTTTCTCCTTCGTCGTGCCCACATAAGTCAACACATTCAAAAGGGATGTTGGAATACATTTTGCCGATTTTCTCAACTTTAGCTGAAACTGAGACTTGAACCATCCCAGCGACTGTGATGGTGAATTAGAGTGGCCTTTGAAAATATATTTCGTTCTATAAACGGTAACTTTCATTGAATTTTCTTCCCGTTTTTTGAAACCGAGTCACGATTGTTTTATATATCTCGGCATTTTCCCGTCTGTTATTTTACACGATTCAGCCTTGAGAACTCGTGTGGAAAAAAACCCAAAAAACAATGATGGAATGAATGCCAGTTTAAACAGGATTACCTTTACTTCCGTATAATAATGATGAATGAAATAATAACGAAGAAATATCTGTCGGCAATTTCCCGTCTGTGGCGATACGTGAACGAAGCTATGCTCCCCTCTCCACATTATTGTGACGACGTATAAATTAAATATTCCATCGTGATGATTGTCATCAAATGGAAACGTCCGCCACGAATTTTTAAAATATCTCGCCATTTCCCCTTCTGTTATTTTAGGCGATGTATGACCGACCGTGCCGCGATTTTTAAAAAAGATATCTCGGCAATTTCCCGTGTGTGCGTGAATTTTCTCAATTATTGCTGACACCTAATCTAAAACCATCAATAAAAATGAAACCAGATGGTCAATTAGATTGGAGATAAAGGTGTGAGAGAGACTCAATAGCCTTTATATTACAGGCCTTTGAGAATTCATTTCGTTCCATAAACGACAACTTTCATGGGATTTTCTTCCCGTTTTTTTTATCAACCGAGTCTAAATCTTTGTTAGCGACTGTGAAAAATTAAATGATATATCGAATTTGAGTTGAAATAAAACTGGGAGAGAGAGCAAGATACCGCGGGCCTAACAAAAGGGCCTCAAAGCTATTTGAGTTAATAAAATGGTGGATATTGGTTTTTTTTGTAGCCCCTCCCAGACCGGGTGTAGCTACACCCCCGGACAGACAGACAGACAGAATCACCGTAGCCTATTATAATATAAACTAATGGGGTCACCCGTGGGAATCCCACGGGCATGGACGTGTGTGACATTTGGACATCTTGATTTAGATGCTGCACATTAAATTTTACAAAATGGTTACTGGCAATTCATCAGATCCAGAAAAGGTGTAATGAACAGAATTTATTTATTTCACATAATATGTGACCCCTCACTCCTCTCCACCTGACACTCTCCTCTCCACCCTCACGCCTCTCCAATCCCACTCCTCCTCAGACTCCCCTCCAATACCTCCTCACACTCCTCTCCAATACTTCCTCACACTCCTCTCCAATCCCTCACACTCCTCCCCAATTCCTCACACTCCCCTCCAATCGCTCCTCACTCTCCTCTCCAATCGCTCCTCACTCTCCTCTCCAATCGCTCCTCACTCTCCGCTCCAATCGGCCCTCATTATCCAACTCCTTGCTCCTCACTCTCCAACCCCTCGCTCCTCACTCTCCAACACCTAGCTCCTCGCTCTCCAACCTATAGCTCCTCGCTCTCCATCCCCTCGCTCTTCGCTCTCCAACCCCTATCTCATCGCTCTCCAACCCCTAGCTCCTCGCTCTCCAACCCCTAGCTCCTCGCTCTCCAACCCCTAGCTCCTCGCTCTCCAACCCCTCACTCCTCGCTCTCCAACCCCTCGCTCCTCGCTCTCCAACCCCTTCGCTCCTCACTCTCCAACTTCTCGCTCCTCACTCTCCAACCCTTCGCTCCTCACTCTCCAACTCCTCGCTCCTCACTCTCCAACCCCTCGTTCCTCGCTCTCCAACCCCTAGCTCCTCTCCAATTTCTCGCTCCTCTCCAACCCCTAGCTCCTCACTCTCCAATCCCTAGCTCCTCACTCTCCAACCCCTAGCTCCTCACTCTCCAACCCCTATCTCCTCACTCTCCAACCCCTAGCTCCTCACTCTCCAACCCCTAGCTCCTCACTCTCCAACTCCTCGCTCTCCAACCCCTCGCTCCTCACTATCCAACCCCTCACTCCTCTCCAACCCCTCACTCCTCTCCAATTTCTCGCTCCTCTCCAACTCCTAGCTCCTCACTCTCCAACCCCTAGCTCCTCACTCCCCAACCCCTAGCTCCTCACTCTCCAACCCCTAGCTCCTCACTCGCCAACCCCTAACTCCTCTCCAACCCCTCGCTCCTCTCCAACCCTCCTCATCGTTGTTGCAGCAGCATCCTGTGCGAGTCTGTGTTCACGTTCCTCGACTGTCTCGTTCTCCCTCCTCATCGTTGTTGCAGCAGCATCCTGTGCGAGTCTGTGTTCACGTTCGTCGAGGGTCTCGTTCTCCCGTCTCGTTCTTTTTCTTGCTGCATCCTGTTCAAGTCTGCATTGATGTTCGTCGATGGACTCGTTCGCCCGTCTCATTCGTTTTCTTGCTGCATCCTGTTCAAGTCTGCGTTCTTCATCGACCGTCTCATTCATTTTGGAAATGGAAGTTTCCACGCAATGCATGAATTGTCATGATCCCCAAGAGGAAGTGTCTCATAATCATCAAATGACAAATGGCAAGTAAATTACATTGTGAAAATTAAAGATTTCAAATAAACCTATTTAAAGTGAATGCGCACATAACTAATAAAAAAAAAACATTTATGCATTTAATTTAATTTATGCGTTTAAAAACATGCATTTAATATATGTCGACATTTTCCCGACTGTTATTTTAGGCGGTGTATTTTCGTGTATCATCGTGGCGCAATTTAAAAAAAATATATCTAGGCATTTTCCCATGTGTGCGTGCATGAATGTTCTCAATTATTTCTGACACCGAGTCTAAAACCATCGATAAAAATTAAATCAGATGGTGAATTTGAGATAAAATCGTGAGGGTGACTCAATGAATGGGCTTTATTTTACAGGCCTTTGAGAAATCATTTCGTTCTATAAACGGAAACTTTCATGGAATTCTCTTCCCGTTTTTTTCAACCGAGTCTAAAACTATGTTAGCGACTGTTAAAAATGAAATGATATATCGACTTAGAGTTGAAATAAACCTGTGTGAGAGAGAAAGACAGCACGGGCCTAACTCAACAGGCCTCAAAGCTATTCGAGTTAATAAAATGGTGGATATTTGTTTACATGAAGCCTCTCCAAGAATGGGTGGAGCTACTCTGTAAATGGAGTAAGCCACATGCCCGGACAGTCAGACAGACAGACAGACAGAATCACCTTCGCCTATTATAATATAGATAGTTACACTGTCATCCTTCATTATTATGCCATCTTAGACATCATCTATATAATAATACTGTAAGGACTCGACTTTGTTATCCCTTTTACGCCGCACCCAGTGACCCGATGCCCATGGCACTAATGGATTTACGATCTACGAACCGCGCTCTTTGTTTATCACCTACAGCCATACTCGAAAAATCTGAATTAGCCGACGTTGGGGCCCAAATGCATCCAATTATCTGCCGATACGACGCCATCTTACGACGCCATCGTATTGGCGTCTGCTGGGCGAAGGCAAAGCGAGCCGTCCGCTGATTGGACAGTCGAGTGGTGTGAACATGGGTGGTGTGAACCAAATGGTCTTTTTATTCCCTTGAACATTTTAAATTAGGATATATAAGGAAACGTCTTTATCGTCATTTTAACAAAGTTAAATGGAGTGACGTTGCGATACTCGGGGTGCGTTGCATAAATCCTCGTAACTCAGAGAGGTGTAGCAGGTGGCGAGACGTAAGGAAGCTTAAAGATAACGAGCTGAAAACAGACGAACGATATGTCAATCTCTTTCTACACCGAACGGCAATAAAAGTATGAGAGCGGGAAGGCATGGCCTGAGCACTTCGAGCAGAGAGGACTGATTGGACTTAACTTAAAGAGAAAAAAGTGGAGCTTAACGGAAGAAGAAGATCCCATGAGCGCTCCCCGATGCCATCCATAATGGTACACTCTATCCATACACCACATCCTCCCTTCTGTGGATGTTCCACGGGTTTCGGCTAGTAGACTAATATACGACACCAATGCAACTGGCATGGAAATAACACATATCCAAACAGCATCTTCCATAAAATAAAGTGTCCTGTTGTAGATACGATTCTTCTTACCTTCTGATATCTGCCGATGCCTATACCTATAGTGTTTTCAAGCCAATAAATGCTCTTTTACGGAAAAAAAACAAAAAAAACTGCAAGTCATCATTAGAAACTTAGGCCAGATCCGCAATCGGACCCTGAACCAAAATCGAAGCCGCTTGTGCTTGCCACCTACCTAACTCATCCACAAAGTTTCATCCGAATCCGTCCACGACTTTTTGAGATATCCTGCTGTATGTTGGTTTTAGCCGTCTCCCAATGCTGAAGAATCACTTTAAAAATTATATTAGCCGGATCTCCGTCAAAATTGACACAATTCATCCTCGTCAAACTCCCAATCTGTCCAATAAGTTTCTTCCGAATCTGTCCATAATTTTTTTGGCTCACAGATAGACACACAAATAGGGGTGAAAACATAACCTCTGTCCACCTTTGGTGGCAGAAGAAAGTATCGCTTTGTTAAGGTCATTGACAACGTGTATCTTCCCATCCCAAATTACTGTGAGGGCATTATACATAAATACAACATGTGGAGTTGCATCAAATGCAAATCACACCACACAGAGCAAACAAACTACCCCTCCCCGATCACTAAAGAACTAGGATTTCTGATAAGGCAATAGGAGCCTGGGTAATGCATCGAGACATACTCATGATGATATAATTTTAGAATCAAAACCTTTAATACATCTACCTTCAGCAAGATTTTCTTTCAAAACCTCGGGATTACCACCACGGTGTCCTCACCGGACGGCCACCATCACACCTGACATAGAAAATACTCGAGACGATTTAATTTGATGTACCGTACTCTTTACACAGCATTGGTGCTGCCAAAGCAGTTTCCTGGCAAGGGTTATACTGGGTGGGTTGCCATTGCCTTCCCAGCCTTTTTACCCATGCTCTATCATTTCGAATGCTGTGCATCAAGCAAGGAAGCAGCACAAACCTTCTTTTTTTTTTAATGTCTTCAGTGCGACTCGGCCAGGGTTTGAACCTCCCTGAGTCAGAGTGGACGCTGCAACCATTACGCCACCGAGTCTGGTATAATGCTCGAGTAGAATCGAGAAATATATTCAGTACAATGGTTATACTACATAGTTTCCATAAATAACAGTGAATTTGCTGACTCAATGTAATGAAACCGATTTGCTTCTGTCATATGAAACTGTTGCTCATTCAAATACACATTCGTTTGAGACAAACAGGTGAGACAATGATCCAGAGCTATTACAAATTGAGGCAATTACCCTAACAGAAGCAAACTACAGAAGACCATTCTGGAATCGGAATCAAAATGAGCACAAATCGCTTGTGAATTCTCATCATTTTTTTACCGGACAGCTTCATTGGAAACAACAGCATGGCTCACATTTGATGGTAGCATGTTGTGGAGGAGGCATAACGTACCTTTGCAGTGTGGTGCTGGATAATCCCAACCTGCGTCCCCATTGGCAATGGTGACACAATGGAGGACAGAATGGCCTTGCAAGGTATAACCAGATTTGCAGGTGTAGGATGCCTGAGAACCCACTTTGAAGTGGTCAACATGAAGCTCAGCATGTGAAGGAAGATCAGGATGTCCGCACAAACCCTTTCTCAGCACTGAAAAAGAAAACATTACTTAGAAAGACAACCCAAAACGTTACGTCATTGCATGTTACAAAATGCCGAGCATATTGTTTACTCAAAGTAGAACGAAGGACTAGTCGCGCTCATGAAGTCTCGTGCCAAACTGCATCCGCAGACAGGAAGAATAGTAGATAGACTCGGACACGATCAGAGATTTGATTTCCAAACAGGAACTCTCACCAATTGCTTCCAACCTCATAATAATCGCTCCAAGAAAATCACACATTTACTTATTCCCACTAAAGATCTACAAGGCCAACAACGAGGGTTGCTCTATCATATCCACTTGTAGCTGCGACACCAAACCGACCATCAAATATCTTGATACGAACACGGCTACTCTCGTCCAATAGCTACCCTGCTTTTACCAAGGACAGGGAAGATGCACCAAGAAACTTTGAACAGTTCAGGATTCCCTCAAATAAATTTGAGATTATTATTATTTTCATTGGTTTCATTCACAGCCTGGTGTTGGCTTAGCGGTTAGGGTGCTGCCTTGGGATCCTAGGATCCTGAGTTTGTAAATCCTGATTGATCGCTCAATTAACAAACCATCCTTCAGAGGTCGAGTAATTGAGTACCAGTTCACTGGTAATTCCCTGTGTGTCGCAAGTGGCGACTAACAGGTTTGGTGTCAGGAAGGGCATCTGGCCATAAAAAATATTGCCTCAAAAAGAGAACCGTGATGATTGTCATGGGGCCTACAAGGCTAACAAATGCTGTAGCAGAGAAAAATGGCCTTAAAAATTGGGGTTTTTATTTTTTTTCATTCACAGATACATTTTCTACTGTACAGAATTCCTTGAACGCAACATAGACAACATGCCTCCCTATTGTTTTTTTTCCTCCTTTTAGCCCAGACCCTAGGCCCCTCACTTTTAACCACTGGACCCTGACCCCTGACCCTCTTCAAAATGACTCATTCTCACCCACACAAGTTACCTGACTCTTGACCGTGCTCTGACGTGTGCACCTCTGACTCACTCCTACCCTCTAATAACCCTTATGTCTACCCCATCTCCCGTAATTGCTCTGGATGAGGGCCAAAACGCTTTCTTTTGCTTGCTTCCAACAGTGGTTAGCACATTTGTGCTGATTCTATCCATTATTGTGGACTCACTTTGTCACGGATTGCAAATCTTGATCGAGTCATTTCTCG